>NC_090319.1:243251088-243555017 GCF_040869045.1 Eurosta solidaginis
AATACACAAATCAATAAAAAATGAATTCGCCGAATTCGAAATGTTTGTGTTTGATAATGATGAGTTAGTGACTTTGGATCTGAAATTGATAACCATGAAAATAATCAAATTAGTATCATTGAGTCAGAAGTGTATCACCAAGGAATCGATTAAACTATTTCAAGCACTGAAGAAGGTTCCTTCTCACGCTAAAACCCAAATTCAACGGAATAGTGGTAAAAGTTACGTAAACTCCAAAGGAAACGTAGTAGCAGAAGGAGTTATCCACCGTATAAATTACGAATTCCGCAAGAAAATGTAAGACTAAAATATCACTTTCTCTCCACAAAAGTAGCTTTTGCGCACTTATTAATTAATTATATTACCACGCTAAAAGCCCCGTCATCCTGGTATGGTCACGTGTGTATAATGTGAATGAAGGCGGAAAAAATATTTAAGTATGTCAAAAAGTTTTTAAAAAGCGTTGTGAAAAAAAAATCGAAAGTCCAAATTCAAGTTTTCTTGATAGACGGGCTCCGCAGCTGGATGGAACATGTTCTTTAAAGTTAGAATAAGCAAAATTAAAGAACACATTAACAGCTTTCCAAGATATGAGAGGTACTACACAAGGAGTTGCCTAAGCTGCAAATACTTTCACGCCGAGTTAACGATTTAGAAAATATATGCAATATTTTGTGACAAATATCCATCCCAAGCAGTGAGCTTGTTTTCATATAGGAACGGTTTGAAATGTACAGAATTTATGATATTTATTTTTAACTAGGTGCGTTTATTTTTAGCAAAGAAAATTAAACTAGGTACTTGTAAAACATGTGATAAATTAGAGGCAAAAATAGTTGTTGTTAATCAAGACAACAATCAAGACCTAGTTCAATTATTGCAGAATGAGCGGTCAGTGCACCAAGAAACAGCGGAGTTGGCTTATAACTCCTAATGGGTACATAAAGGGACTACTGGTATAAAAAGTTTTAACTTTGACCATCAATATTTGCCAACTCCTTAAGTTTTTATAAAAGCAATTGTGGATTTTTAATTTAACAGTCAACGATTACACAACAAGATCTAAAAGAATGAATATTAGGGAGCGGTGAAAATCAGATCGCTTCTTTTTTATTCGAACATATTAAGAACCTTCAGGGAGTGAACCATGTTTTGTTCCACAGTGATAATTGCGCTCATTTGTGCCCGCAATGTTCTCATCAGCAAATCACATTCCCAATACTATTTATATTACTTATTATTTAGAAAGAAGAAAATCACAAATGCTACAATATATTATCCCCATGATTGGTACAATTTTGTTGGGTGTGCAGGTACAAAAAACGTTTTTATTGTTATATATATGGATACAGTTAATTTTTATACATTTTTTTACATTTACTAAAAACAAAATTTATTTGGAAATTTAGAAGTCAAGATAGCGAAAGATTTCTGTGGAAAAATGGTAAATGGTTACGATATAAAAAATAAATTTCGCTAAAATTTACTATAAAACTAATCTTAATGAAATGGATCGTTTCAAAGTTTTTAAATAGAGTTTTAAATACAATTTATTTAAAAAAATTCTATTGCTTAATGAAAGAGTTTTAATGAAACTTATCTCACTATATTAAATATAAACATAGATAGTGCAATGACCCCGAATTTTTCCTTTTAGTGTTTTTAATTTATGGAGGTGAGTTTTTATGTTAAAAATTATATTTATTGTTAAACTAGCAGACCCGGCAGACGTTGCTCTGTCCTAAATTTGGCCTATCTGCCCTACCCCTCTACACTTTTTCCTAATCTTTTTATTCACTCCTCCCTCCGTCTTTTTCGCTTCATCTCCATCTTCGTCTCATTCTATTTCCTTCTCTCTTTTCTCTTCTCTCAATTTTTTCTCCTTCTTCTTCATCTCTTATTGCCAGTCCCAGAGGGTGGTATGTATTTTGTTCCAGTCCCATTCCGAATCTCAGTCCCAGTCCCACTCCGAGTCTCAGTTTCAGTTTCAGTCCCAGTCCTAGTCCTAATCCCAGTCCTAGTCCTAATCCCAGTCCATCTCTGGTATACTTCCCGGAAAAAAGCATCGTGAATACTAATATAGGCAAATTTATATACGAAATTTCAGGCAATTCGAATAGGACGTATGTAAATAGGTATGTGGGTATTATTAATTCTTGTCTTTATTTCGGCTTCTCATGCATATTTATCAGTTTTGCCAGGTTCATGCGACTAAATCGAATATC
Organism: Eurosta solidaginis; assembly: GCF_040869045.1. Lineage (NCBI taxonomy): Eukaryota > Metazoa > Arthropoda > Insecta > Diptera > Tephritidae > Eurosta > Eurosta solidaginis. The sequence goes on from NC_090319.1 coordinate 243,253,314, forward strand.
ACAATGAACTTTAGAGCTCTTAGCAACAGCTTTCATTTGATATCCAAAACACACACACATCCTAGGGGTATCCGGGTCCATGTTTGGTCTATATCTCGATACCCTAGTCACTCAGCGGTGTAAAACTTACTCTGTATTATAGCACACATCAACAGCTTCAATTTGATACCCATAATATAAAAACACATTCTAGGTGTATCCGGGTCCATGTTTTGGCCTATATCTCGATACCGTAGTCACCAAGCGGTGTAAAACTTACTCTGTACTAAAGCATACATCAACAGCTTCAATTTGATATCCATAATGTAAAAACGCATTCTAGGTGTATCCGGGTCCACGTTTTGGGCTATATCTCGAGACCCTAGCCTCCCAGTTGTATGAAAATTATCCTGTACTATACCACTCATCAACAGTTTTCATTTGATATCCATATTGTATAAACACATTTTGGAGGTACCCGGGTCCACGTTTTGGGCTATATATCGAGACCCTAGCCTCCCAGTTGTATGAAAATTATCCTGTACTATAGCACTCATCAACAGCTTTCATTTGATATCCATATAGTGCAAACACATTCTAGGGGTACCCAGGTCCACGTTTTGGGCTATATCTCGAGACCCTAGCCTCCCAGTTGTATGAAAATTATCCTGTACTATAGCACTCATCAACAGCTTTCATTTGATATCCATATTGTGTAAACACATTCTAGGGGTACCCGGGTCCACGTTTTGGGCTATATATCGAGACCCTAGCCTCCCAGTTGTATGAAAATTATCCTGTACTATAGCACTCATCAACAGCTTTCATTTGATATCCGTATTGTGTAAACACATTCTAGGGGTACCCGGGTCCACGTTTTGGGATACGGGTCCGGCTCGTTTGACTTATTTTGTTTTGTTGATTTTCCGACAGGGTGGATATATGATGTATATTGGAACGATTTTCCGTCATCCCTTGTCAAATTTGGCTTTGATTTGTGCTGTTATTGTTATTGGTGGGTATCATTGTGTTACCCGATTATCCGGGAACGTATTACGTTCGATGATCGAAACTCATTTTTGTAATCAAAATCGCTGTGAAATAGTGGATCGGATTAATGACATATTTTTTACAGTTGCACAGTTATCGATTGAGTGAAAATGGTTAAGCTCTGCTTAGATCGAAATAAAAAATTAAGTTAGACTTCTCCATTCATCTATATATCAATGTAGCCATTTGTCTTAAGAGTCATCCTCCCAGGTATTTTCAATAACTTTCATTTAAATAAAGGTATAGTAATTAAATTTGGCACAGAACTTCTTCTCACTGTTAGTAATGTTCTAAAAATGTAATGTAATCTGAAGATAACCTCGCCTCCATTATCAAAGATGCCTTAGAAATATAATTCTTCGATATCTCAAAAATAGTACCTGTGTAGAGCTGACTCAAAATGTATGAAAGAATTTAAAATGGACGTGGCAACGACCACTTATTAAAGGACGTTTTGAGTTATTTGTGGTCGCGATATCTTGATAACGGTTAAAGGAACAGTGATCAAATTTGGTATGCGCCTTCTTAATTTAAGGGTGATCTTCTCGGGATAAAATTACAAACATCGCTTCATGAACACGCCCAGTTTCTATATAGAAATACAAAAACACGATTTTTACGTTATATCTCCGTAAATTATAAAGCTACAATTCTAACATTTTTTAACTATCTCATAAAGACGACTAAAAACACGTGTTTAGCAAATTAAAAAATGGGCGTGACAACACCTACTTATGTAACTAAAACTTTTTAAAAAAATTTCAAATTGAAGTAGCGATATCTCCAGTACGGTTAAAGCTATAGTGATGGAATTTGGTATGCATTTCCCCTCTTGTCGTGGTAGTGTGCTCCGCATACCATGTTCAAGGTTCTGAGTTTAAGTCCCTGAAAAATTAATTACTTAATTAAAAATTTAGGAACAAGTTTTTTCAACTAGAAAAACGTTTCTCTAAGCAGGGTCACCCCTCGGCAGTGCAAAAACTCGAAGTGTATTTCTGCCATGCAAAGCTTCTCAGTGAAATTCATTTGTCTCGCAGCTGCCGTTTGGAGCCGGCATAAAAAGCAGCACGACGCAAATCGGAAGAGAAGCAAAAATCTCTTCGGAAGTAAATCGCGCAAATTATTTATAATTTTTTTGTATTCTTTCATAACCTCTACAATTTTATAAGCAGAGACATAATAGTTATAATAAATACTTGTAAAAGTAGAAACGAAATTATTAGTTTGCAATATGAACAAAAAAGTTTGTATAGGTAATAATTATGAGTGCCGTAAAACTGTATGACAAATAATTTAAATTTATAATTTATTTAATAACTAGCAGACCTGACAGACGTTGTTCTGCCCTAAATTTGGTCTATCTGCATACATTTTAATAAGCTTTTTCCGTCTAACTCTGCCCACTTTTTCCTAATCTTTTTATTCACTCCTCCCTCAGTCTTTTTCCTTTCATCTATCACCATACTCGTCTCATTCTATCTCTTTCTCAGTCTCCTTCTCTCTTTTCTCTTCTCTCAACTTTTTCTCATTCTTCTTCATCCCTTATTGCCAGTCCCAGAGGATGGTATGTATTTTGTTCCAGTCTCAGTCTCAGTCCCAGTCCTAGTCCTAATCCCAGTCTCAGCCCGTCTCTGGTGTACTTTCCGGAAAAAAGCATTTTTAATACTAATATAAGTAAATTTATATACCAAATTTCAGGCAAATCGAATAGGACGTCTGTAAATAGGTATGCGGGTATTATTATTAATTCATGTCTTTATTTCGGCTTCGCATGTATATTTATCAGTTTTGCCAAGTTGATGCGACTAAATCGAATATCACAATGAAAATTACTTTAAAGTTCCCAGCAACAGCTTTCGTTTGATATACATAAAACATACACATTATAGGGGTATCCAGGTCGATGTTTTGGCCTATATCTCGAGAACCTAGTCACCTAGTGGTGCAAAACTTACTCTGTACTAAAGCACACATCAACAGCTTCAATTTGATACCCATAATATAAAAACACATTCTAGGTGTATCCGGGTCTACGTTTTGGCCTATATCTCGAGACCCTAGTCACCAAGCGGCATAAAACTTACTCTTCTGTACTAAAGCACACATCAACAGCTTTCATTTGATATCCATATTCTATAAACACATTTCAGGGGTACCCGGGGCCATATTTTGGCCTATATCTCGAGACCCTAGTCACCGATTTGGGATTTCAAAATCAACTAGCCATCATCTGTCCTAGCCATGTATCTTTCCTAAAAATTTCATGGCAATCTTTCTATCCGTTCTCGAGTTATGGAGTGGCAATCAAAATGTACACTTCTTTTTATATATATAGAAGAATTTGGGAAAAAATTTATTTTTGTCGGACTTTTTAAAGTAACATAATAAATATAAAACAATTTATATTATAAAAGTCACAATATTATAATTATGGGTGAAATTTGCTTAAGTCTTTACAATTTTTCATTGCGAAACTGAATTTGCGCAAGTCTTCGTTTTAGGAACTATTACAAAATTCGTTGCCACTATTTCCAACCTTTTCCGTATCAGTTATGCCCTAGTCTGTAGAAATTTTTTTCTATCAACGTAAATAGCATGTTCCAGTATAGAATTGGTGTTTATGCAGTACCTCAAGCGGTTTAGCGTCTATCGACTAAAGCTTGGATCACAAGAAGCTAAAACGTATTATTACTATATGTATGTATATGTTTCAGGCAAGAACTGGATTCGAAAGAAATTTGTTTCGGGTTTCAAAAATGTGCTCGTGATTTGACAGCTTTTGAATCGAATTTCCTTTTGATTTGGGCTAAAGAATATGAACCCAGCCTTCAATATGGGTTCGTCGTTTTTGGGATACGTCAATGATCGGGAGTGCGCGTAGACTCACCATACCCTCGTGTCTCAGCCTACAGTTCGAAATAGCCCTACTTGTGTCATGCATACATTTTTAAAGCGATTTGCATCGAATTTGGTACCGATTGCTCGAGAACGGTTGTAGATAGAGTCGTGAAGTTTGGTTTGCGTTTTCGATATTAAAATAAGAACAAATATTACAAAAAATAACAAAAATCGGTTAATAACGACACCCAGTATCTTATATATATGTGTCCCATAAGGTATTCGTAGCCTTAGTCGGCGTTGTCTTACCCATTTCTCAAATTTGTCTATTAGACTTGTACTCTAAAATTTTAACATAACATCTATAAATTACAGAGATATCATGATACCTGTGGCTCCAACATGCTTTTTTATATTTTTATATAGAAAGTGGACATGGTTATCTTCGTATTTTTGTGGGTTTTGTTGGAACAGATCAATCTTAAATATGGAATCTGCACACCAAATTTCGCAATTTTACATTTAACCGTTCTGAAGATATCGCCAGCGAAAGCAGATGAAAATTTATATTAATAAGTAGGCGCTTCCAAGCCCATTTTTTGTTTATTGCGTTAGCTGCATTTAGTCAACCTACACGTCAAGTTTGAAGCTAATAGCTCAATTAGGCATCAGAATATAAATAAATCAACTGTCAGGAAATAATTGATTTAAAAAAAGTGGTCGTGGTTTAATACCGATTATGCATTCCAACGACGGTTGAGCTCGATCTGGATAATGCAACAAATTTAACTTTTACTTGTCCATGTTAATGTTAAGCATTGGTGCTACAAGTCACAAACTATCTCTTCAAATATTCAGCGAAGCAAACTCATAGTATTTTTCATAGAGTCATATTCTAACTCGAAATCTAATTATTTTATTTATTGTAACATAAATCGAAAAACCAAATTTTTTTAGGACTTTAAATGTGATTTCTTAAAAATCAAATAATTATTATTACACCCAAAATAATAAGTATAATTTTAAAGTATTATAAATATAACTATTTTTGTGATAGCTGTGATAGTTGAGTGGTTATAGCAGCGACGCCTAAACGTTGCTGATAAAGGAATTTAGCAGCTCCCGAAATGGATCTATACAACGAGCTTTGGCAGTTGTATAAATTTTTTCTTTCTTCTATTCTAATTTAAAATTTTTTCAATTAAGAAAAAATATATCATAGAAACAATAATGATAAAATAATTATTGGTAGGCCTTGAGCTCGATTCAAACCCGCGATCTTACAAATCAGTAGGCCGATATAACAAGAAAAATCACTTTTTTCATTTATCTAGAAACTAATTATGAGTTACTTATTTTGTTTTTGTTTGGAACTACTCAGTTGAAATTGCAAAAGTTTTGCTGAAATATTGAAGAATTATATTTATAAGAAAATATTTGATCAATAAAAAGTGAGCATCGCTATAAACCAGTTATAATGTAATGACTACTAATGGTAATGATTAACCGTTCAATTGATTGTTTTCTTTAAAAGCAATTTAATGATTACTTGCTATTATTTTCTATATTTTATGATTACTTTCCAATTGATTAAAAAAATAATTAAAAAAATCATGATTTTTTAACATTATTGAAAAAAATCAAAAATAATTAAAAGTAATCAAAAAAGGCTTTTTCGTTATTGAAAAAAAATCAAAAATAATTTAAAGTAATCAAAAAAGGATTTTGCAAAAAGGCACACACTTTTACAGAGCTTTATCATAAAGAAGCATTATCTTTTGAACGCCTTCGGATTATTAATACTGAGATCAGGCCGAGTCTTTTAGGACGCGTATTACCTGTTGTTGTTGTAGCAGTGCTTCGCCCCATCCAATAGGTGCGACCGATCAAATGTCATCAATGTCCTTTAACGGGAATCCAAGGAAACCTGCTGTTTCAACAGCCATAATGAGAGGGGTATTAGAGGCGTTGGTTACACAATACAATTGAAGAGATGGTTGGTGTCATGTGGGGACACATTGCAAGCAGGACATACATTATGTATGTCGGGGTTGATTCTGGATGGGTAAGAGTTTAACCTGTTACAGTACCAAGATCGAAGTTGAGCTTGAGTGACGCGCGTTTCTCTAGGGGGAGTTCGTTCCTCCTCTGCTAGTTCTGGGTATTTTTCTTTAAGTACTGGATTCTCCGGGCAATTCCTGCCATAGAGGTCCGACGCCTGTTTGTGGATATCACTGATTACCTGCTTGTGCTTTTTTGCTTCATACGTCTGTGCTCTTAGGTGCCGTATTTCTTCATAATGCTTACGGAGATGACCCCTTAAGCCCCTGGGCAGTACAGCCTCATCAATCAGATGTTTGTTGGGATGCCCAGGTTTCTGGGTATTCAACAGAAACTGTTTGATTAGCATTTCATTTATCTGCCTAATTGGGAGTACTCTCGCCTCATTATGTAAATGGTGTTCTGGGGACATAAGAAGACAGCGCGTAGCGGTTCTGAGGGCAGTGAGTAAGTTTTAGGTTTGGCGACCATATCGGGGACGCTTAGCATGCAATCGGCCGGCCAATTGCTTTGAAAGTTGTAATGAGCGTTTATTTATCTTTACCCCAAGTGCTGCCGGCAAGAGATTTGAGGTTTTTATTACGGCTCTGGATTTTGGGAACAATTGCGGCTGCATGCTCTCCAAAATGTATATCCTGATCGAACGTTATACCCAAGGTTTTAGGGTGTAAGACAGTCGGTAGCGTGGTGCGATCGACGTCGATATTCAATATGGTCGACAATTGGCGCGTCCATGTTGCATATAAGGTTGCCGATGATTTAGTCGGTGACAATGTCAAGTTTCGCGAGGCGAAGAAACTGGAGAAATCAGGGAGATAGCTGCTCATTTTGTTACAAAGCTCATTGATCTGTTGGCCTGGGACTGTGGCCATTATTACGCAGTCACCTTTTGAGACTTGGCAGAAGGGAAGACCCTTCCAGGTCTTGTAGTAACGTGCCGTGGTTGACCGTATCAAAAGTTTTTGATAGGTTCAATGCAACGAGTACTGTGATATGGTGGGGGTTTTGATTTAATCCGCAATTTATCTGAGTGCCAATGGCATTTAGCGCGGTGGTAGGAAGCCTTGTTGCTGATGGGCTAGTTGCAAATTTGCATTAAAGTAGGGAAGCAGAATGGTTTCAAGTGTCTATGCTAATGGCGATAGAAGGGATACCGACCACAAGAATATCCTATGTTAACTGGTTTCCCAGGCTTTAGTAGCGGAACCACCTTGGCCATTTTCCATTTTTCGGGGATGACGAAGGTGGAAAGGGACAAGTTGAAGCCATGCGCTAGATAATTAAATCCCTTTTTTCCTTGGTTGTTAAGCATCGGCATGGCTATGCCGTCTGGTCCCACTGCTTTAGATGGCTTAGCATGAACGATGGCATGCTCAACCTCTTTGGCGGTGATGGTAATCGGGGACGCGCTGTATTTATGTTTGTGTTCGCGTATGTTGACCCGCCATCTAACTTTGTCAACCGTATAATGCATTATATATTGTCGGCAAAAGGCGCTCGCGCATTTTTTCGCATCCAACAGCACTTTATCGCCAAGGCGATGGAGATTTTGTCATTGTGCTTAGACGGATTCGATAAGGACTTTACGGTGGACCAGAGCTTACCTACACCGGCAGAGATGTTACAATTCTTTAAATTCTCCTCCCTTCTCCCGCTTGTGTTAATCCACAAGCAATCTAATGCGTTGGTTTATATCCCTTATTTGGGGGTCGCCGAGGTCGTGCTGTTTTATATGGTCAGGTTCTCTCGTTAAATTTGCGGCCTCCGCCGTAAAATGAGGCCGGATTTCCGGAATTCTTCCCGCGGCAATAAAACAAGCCGAGGCGGACTCAATGAACTTGCGGAAAGCACGTTCCCCTCGGCGGACATCAGTCGGAACAGGGAGGGCAGCAAAGCTATTGTTTGTAAAGGATTTGTAGTCATCCACTTTCCTTTCTTAAAGTTAACGAAAGTGCGGTTCTCAGTAATGATGAGGTCGGCCGATCGCAGTATACTAGTCCTGCGCTTACGATGGATAGATCTGGCGAACTACGACAGCTTCCTGCCATACGAGTGGGGGCGACACCGTTTATTGGGCAGACAGATGGGCCATGACGTTCTACGACACTGTCCCTGCGACCGAAGCACAGTGGTGGGTTCCATAGGCCAAAAATAAAAAAATCAATGTGAAAAGTTTGTTACCAAATATTTAAAATGTATATTTGTTTTTGTTGTATTCGAACTGTTCTCTTTAAGAATAGCTTCAAAAAATGAGGTTACGGTGTTAGTTGGTTTTTGCAGTGTGAGCAAGTTAAAAATAAAGTGCAAATTTAAGCTATTTAAAAATACATAAAATATCATTTTATTGAAATAAATAAGAATGAATATTGAATTCAAAGATATTTGCTTCATTTTGCTATAACTTAGTGTCTTTAGCTTGTTGTGTTTTTTGTTTTTTTTTTTTTGTTATTTAAAATTTCAACAGTGCCTTTATTAGTGTTTAATTGCAAAAATATTTCATTTTCAGCTAAATTTTAGTTGGGTTACTCACCGACCCTCACATTGAGACTTATATCTTAATACTAGTCAAAGTTTTATGATTCTGCTGCCACTTTCTGCCACTAACTATGTTGCCGTCGCTGAGACCAGAACATGTAGGAAAGTGGCACCGTCCAAGAAAGGGGCTTCTTTGGGCAGATGTCACAAAAATATATATTCTGTGCTGATAAACGGTGCAAAAATTGGTAGGAACTAAAAATCTGATTCCCCGACCTACTCGATTACTAGTGCCGGAAAGAGGGGGAGAAGAAGACGGGGGCGGCCGATGCTCGTTATTGTTACCGACTGTACTACGGAGATCGTAGTTATGAGTAGGAGCGGCCATATGAGCTGGTGGCGCCATGGGGCGCGATCATCAGCGGGTACTTGTTGTGGCTTGCTGAGCAGCAGGGCTGCTGGAAGGTAGTGGGCAGCCTACGGGACGCCCTTGGGCGTGAACAGGAAGGAGCTACAAAAGATTTATAAAAGTTACGAGGACGTCGGGCTTTGGGGTCTGCCCAGAAAAATCTGTCCGATGCAATCATCCCTTGTACGTGACACACTGACAAGAGTGTGACCATCCTAAAAAGATTCTTTTCCGACATACGCAGCAAAACCATTTCTCAGGACCGTGGTCAGGTTTAGGACACTTACACACATGTCAGACGTGATTGTCTGAAAAACCGTCAAGATAGGTCATTTATATTACAAAATTCCCATAGCACCGTTTGTTCAGATATAGAGTTTTACGTAATTTCTTCCTTATTTTACAGTTAGAAGCTTTCACAGGATTTTTACATTTAAGGCATACATTTTTGTCAGAAAAAATCGTTAATTTACATGATATTCATCCCATACAACTACTCTCCCTTCCCCTCTCTCCCCCTTTCCCTTACCTTTTTATTCACTCTTCCCTCTGCTTTTCTTTTTGCTGCGTCTCTTTCTCCTTTCCGTCTTTTCCCTCACTTTTTTCCGCTCTATTTATCCATATCTTTTTTTTTTTTTTTTGTTTTGCGGGGAGGCTGAAAAATGCCTAAGGCACCATAATTGCTGCCGTCGCAGCAACCGTGTGTCCGTAGACTAAAAAACAGCGCCGTTCTGGAACCGTCGCCCACCCCGGCACCACTTTCGCATTAATTCAGGGTGGCGTTCCATATTTCTCATTTTTTAAGAGCCTACTGTTGTCCCTGCGTCCAGGTTCCCGCTATTTGCTCTGAGTGTTCATTTAATCGCCACTGCTTCGCATGCGCATTTCTCTGCGCTCCCTCTCAGCATCCATCAGGCGTTTCATTACAATAAATGCCATTTTGCTCACTACAGTCCAGCACTCTTTCCTGTTGCACATATGTGATACTAAATTTCTCGTGGTAGGTTCCTCCCCAAAGACTCCATGCAAGGTGAGTCTTTCTTCGTGGAAACGGAGGCAGTGGAACATGACGTGTTCTGCGTTTTCTAACTCCGTGGTACACATTGGGCAATGAGGATCTTCCTCTATCCTACGCTTCCATAAATACTCTTTGAAACCGCCATGTCCACTCATTATCTGCGTGAGATGGTAGTTCACTTCGCCGTGCTTCCGCTCATTCCATTGAGCAACGTTCCAAACTAGTGTGAAAGTCCAATGCCCTTTACTAGAGGCCTCCCACCGTTCTTGCCACTTAGCTATTGTTTGTGTCCCAGCTCTTTTCTTGTCTTCTTCAGATGGTCGCTCGATATTAGTGTTATACAGATCGGCCATTTCGCTTGCCAGTAAGTCCACTGGGATTTTCCGGGTTAGAACCAGGACCGCGTCGTCGGACACCGTCCGATAAGCACTTGCTATTCTTAAAGAAGCAAGTCGGTACGCTGCTAATATATATTTTTGATGGGTCTGTTTAGATCCATACCACACTGGTGCTGCGTATAGTATTATTGAGCTGGTTACTGTGGACAATAGCTGACGTGTAGCTTCGCTCAGACCACCAATGTTAGGCATTATTCGCATAAGTGATCCATTAACTTTGGTAATTTTCTCCCCCACCAATCTGAAGTGCTCTTTGAAAGTTAACTTAGAATCAATGTGCACTCCTAAGTATTTTAAGGAATCCCTTGAGGTGATTTGGTGATCCCCGACAGTTAAGACTAACTCGTTCGCCGACCGTTTGGAGCTTACTAATACCACTTCCGTCTTTTGGCTAGCCAACTCCAGTCCCGTATTGGTCAGCCATTCCTTTATTCTTGCTACGGCATCATTACATAATGCTTGAAGCAGGTCCAGTTTCTTGGCCACTACTACCACTGCAATATCATCAGCATATCCCACAATTTGCGTGTTTTCTGGTAAATCAATCTTTAGCATACATTACATTCCAAAGCGTTGGACCAAGAACAGATCCCTGTGGGACGCGTCCTGTGATTTTGTACTCTTTTGCTCCTTGATCCGTGTCAAAAAGAAGTACTCTGTCTTTAAGATAGCTACCTGTTATTCTGCGTAGGTAAGCTGGAGTGCCGAAGCTTTGCAGCGCTTCCATTATCTGCATCCAGTTCGCAGTGTTAAAAGCATTCTTGATGTCCAACATAATCAGTGCACAGAACCTCCTTTTATTTTGGCCTCCAGAGATAGCTTCTCTAGCTATATTGACGACTGTTTGTATTGCATCTACGGTGGATCTTGATTTGCGAAATCCATATTGACTATTCGATAAGCCACCTGGTCTTTCTAGAATCAGCTGTAGGCGCTCACTAATTATACGCTCTAAAATCTTCCCTAGGGAATCCAGCATACAAAGTGGCCTATATGAGGATGGTTAGTCCGGCTGTTTACCACGTTTCAGCAACAGGACAAGTCTTTGTCGTTTCCACGGGCGAGGGAACACGCCTTCTTGCATGCAGGCATTAAAAAAATCAGTAAATAATGTAGCCCTAGTTGTAATCGCGGCTTTAAGAGCTATGTTTGGTACTTCGTCGGGTTTTTGTTGTTGTTGTTGTAGCAGTGCTTCGCCCCACCTAACAGACGCGACCGATCACAAACTGTCATCAATATCCTCTAACGGGAGTCCAAGGAAACTTGCTGTTTCAACAGGGGTGGACCATAGGGAAAGGGGTGTTAGAGGCGTTGGTTCCACATTACAATTAAAGAGATGGTTGGTGTCATGTGGGGACACATTGCAAGCGGGGCATACATTTTGTATGTCGGAGTTGATTCTGGATAGGTAAGAGTATAACCTGTTACAGTATCCAGAACGAAGTTGAGCCAGAGTGACACGCGTTTCCCTGGGGAGTATGCGTTCCTCTTCCGCAAGTTTTGGGTACTTTATTTTGAGTACTGGATTCACCGGGCAATTCCCGGCACAAATGTCCGACGCCTGTTTGTGGAGTTCACCAAGGACCTGCTTGTGTTTTTTCGCTTCATACGGCTGGGTTCTCAGGTGCCGTATTTCCTCAAAATGCTTACGGAGATGACTCCTTAAGCCCCTAGGCGGTGCTGGCTCGTCAATCAGATGTCTGTTGGGATGCCCAGGTTTCTGCGTATTCAACAGGAACTGTTTGGTAAGCATCTCGTTTCTTTCCCTGATGGGGAGTATTCTCGCCTCATTATGCAGATGGTGTTCTGGGGACATAAGAAGACAGCCCGTGGCAATTCTGAGAGCAGTATTTTGGCAGGCCTGTAGCTTCTTCCAGTGGGTAATTTTTAGGCTTGGCGACCATATGGGTGACGCGTAGCACGTAATCGGCTGGATAATTGCTTTGTATGTAGTCATGAGCGTTCCTTTGTCTTTTCCCCAGGTACTGCCAGCAAGGGATTTGAGGATTTTGTTACGGCTCTGAATTCTCGGAACAATTGCGGCTGCGTGCTCACCAAAATGTAGATCCTGGTCCAACGTAAGATTTTGGGGTGTAGGACAGTCGGTAGCGTAGAGCCATCGACGTGGATGTTCAAAATGGTCGACATTTGGGACGTCCATGTTGTAAATAAGATCGCGGAAGATTTAGTCGGTGATAATGCCAGGTTTCGCGAGGCGAAAAAACTGGTGAGATCAGGGAGGTAGCCTTTATTTTATTGCATAACTCATCGATCTGTGGGCCTTGGGCTGAGGCCATTACTGTGCAGTCATCGGCGTAGGAAACGATTGTGACTCCTTCCGGTGGTGAAGGTAGCTTAGATATGTAGAAATTAAACAAAAGTGGGGATAGGACACCACCCTGTGGCACCCCTTGTTTAATTCTCCTTGGCTTTGGTGTTTCGTTTCTAAATAGAACCGATGCCTGCCGACCACCCAGATAATTTGCGGTCCACCTTTTTAGACATGGGTGAAGGGTAGACCATTCCAGGCCTTGCAGTAACGAGCCATGGTTGACCGTATCAAAAGCTTTTTATAGGTCTAGCGCTACGAGTACTGTTCTATGGTGGGGGTTTTGATTTAAACCGCAATTTATCTAAGTGCTAATGGCATTTAGCGCGGAGGTAGTGCTATGGAGTTTTCTGAAGCCATGCTGATGGGAGGCTAGCTGCAAATTTGCTTGGAAATAAGGGAGCAAAATGGCTTCGAGCGTCTTTGCTACTGGCGATAGGAGAGATATCGGACGATACGAATCTCCTATGTTAGCTGGTTTACCAGGCTTTAGTAGCGGGACCACCTTGGCCATTTTCCATTTCTCGGGTATGACAAAGGTGGAAAGAGACAGGTTGAAGACCTGCGCTAAATATTTGAAACTCTCTTTCCCTAGGCTTTTAAGCATCGGCATGGCTATGCCGTCTGGGCCCACTGCTTTGGATGGTTTAGCGTGACCAATGGCGTCCTCAACCTCTTTAGCGGTGATGGTGATTGGTGACGCGCTGAATTTGTGTTTATGTGCGTGTCTGTTGGCCCTCCGTCTATCTTTGTCGACCGTAGAATGCATTATATATGTGGTGCCTCTTATTTTAATGAATAAGAAACACTTATTTTAATTTGGAATGTTGAGCATTTATATGCGTTTACAAAAATAATTAATACAAATTACAAAATCAACAATTATTTGAATATTTAAATCTGTATATGTCGATACTTGTTTTATAACTCAACTTTTTATTTTTTCATTATTTCAATATTTTATTACAAAAGAATATGTTTCTGTGTTCAATCTGGATACAGTAAAATACAGTAGAATGGATTAAAGTATTTAGTACCTTAACCCATTCCCACATTCGGCTGTCCTGACAAGGCATTCGACCCGAATGCTGCGCTCCATTTTTTAATATTCTCAGCCACAACATAAGTTCTACGTGGGCCTTCAGTGTCCCCAACTTTCTCTACCGAATACCTACCATGATTAAACTTTTCAATTATTTTATAGGGACCTAAAAATTTTGGTTTTAATTTTAACCCAGTTCCAAACTGAGTCCTCTTAATTGCAACCAACTCCCCTGGCAAGTATATCGTTTCAGCAACTCTTCTCTTGTTGAAAGATTTCCTATTTTCTATTTGAATTTTCTGTATGTTATCCCTAGCTTCGTCTCTTATTTCATCGCGGTCTTTTGCTAATTCCTGCACATTTTCCTTATGTCCGGACTTTCGCTTATCCTCATTTCGATGCCTGTCAACAACTTAAAAGGGGTAAATTTTGTACTACGCGGAGGTGTATTATTCATTGTTTGTTGAACTCGCTCAACATACTTATACCAACTTTTTGGGTTCTCGGAACACAGTTTTGCTAGCATTGGAACAATGATTTTATGTATCCGCTCTACCTGACCGTTTCCACGTGGAACTCCTGTTGCAATTAACATATGTTGAATCATTTCTCTCTTGCAATAGTCCTCAAATATTTGTGCTGTAAATGCAGTACCTCTGTCTGTTATTATTCTTTCAGGGTTGCCAAAAACACAAGCCTGCTTTTGCAATTTGTCTATAACCTCTACTGCCCCTACACTCTTCGTTGGATAAAGCCATACAATTTTCGAAAAAGCATCTACTATTACCAAAATATAATTATAATGTTTTGGGGTTTTATCTAAGGGTCCCACATGATCAATATGATATGTATTAAGTGGTCTGTTCGTTTTATCTATAGGATTAAGGAAACCTTCTTTTCTGCCTGCTTTTGCTTCAATGACAATACACTCAACACAAGTCTTTACTATTACTGCTACTTTTATATTTATATTTGGAATGTGAAAGTACTTTTCGATTATTTCTTGCGTTTTCTTTATACCAAAATGACCCTGACGATGTGCAATTTTTATAATCTCCTCTTCCATAACTGCTGGTACTACCAAAAGTTCCTTGGCTGGATCTTTGTATAAAATATCATACTTTAAAAAAAAGCTTCATAACTGTTGCTTTCTAATACTTTTCTGACAGCGCGTGTCCACTTATCTGCCAATTGAGCTTCCTTGATACGATATCGCAACGTATCCCCAACTACTAAACAAACTACCCGACTTAGCGCATCTACATGTTTCATCTTGGATCCCGATCGATGCTGTATAGTATATGTGAATTCTTGCAGAAAAAGAGCCCATCTAGAAACTCGCAACGGCACATCCTCCTTTCGCATTGTCATCGCAAAGGCATTGCAGTCTGTAATAATTTTAAAAGTAGTTCCTAAAAGGTAGACTCTCCACTTCTTCAAAGCTTCGATTATTGCAAGCACTTCTAATTCATAGGAATGGTAGTTCTGCTCTGCCATTGTCGTTTTCCTACTCATATATTGAATTGGATGAAGCTGCCCATCATCTTCGTCTTTTTGTAAAAGAACTGCTCCATAACCAAATTTACTTGCATCTGTATGCACTTCAGTTGCTGCTGAAGGACTATATATATTTAACACAGATGCACTGGATAAAACATCCTTTAACTGTTGTACTGCTGCTACCTCTTCATCACCCATTACAAAAGTTGCATTTTTCTTCAACATATCTGTTAACGGTCTTGCAATTGTAGAATATTGCGGAATAAAACGCCGAAAACAAGAAGACCCAGATAACGCTGGAGTGACTTCTTATCTTTAGGTAACGGAAAATTCTTCTGCCTTAGTCTTCTCACTGGAAATCCTAATAGTCGAATTTTCAATTATATATCCTAAAAAGTTCACTGTCTTTTTCAAAAATTGACATTTTTTCCATTTAATCTTAAGCCCATTAAGTTCTGCTACTCTTAATACTTTTTTGAGCTTAAAGATTCCTTCGTTTTCGTCCTTTGACGGAATAATAATATCATCCATATATATTACTACTGTTCCGTCTTGCAAAAGTTCCCGAAATATTGCAAAAATGAATCTACAAAACACTGCAGGAGAATTTGAAATTCCGAACGGTACATAATTAAATTCTTTTAGAACCATCTTTTTTGCCCACAAGGACTACTGGTGAAGCATATTGAGATGAACTGTGTTGAATAATGCCTTGATCTAACCATTCTTCTACTTGTTTTTCAATTATTTTCTGATTTGCAATCGGTAATCTTCTTGGTCTACTATAAACTGGAATTTCATCCTTTAAAACTATTTTCATTTTAAAAGGAGAACTCATAGTTTTTGTTGCCCGGTAATTGTCAATCATATTTTTTAACTTCTTTCTTAAATCCTCATTTAAATGCTCTAATTCAAACTCCTGCTTCTGAATAGATTCTTCTGCTACAGTGAACATACAGATTTGCTCAAACTCTTGTGTTAGCTCACGAATGCCCTCGTACATTCTATTTCCCAATTTATTACCGTAGACCTCATCTTGATTACTATTTGTCTTATGCAAGACTCATTCTCGTTCGCATTGCTTTATAAATATGTCAACTAATTTGAGAACATCATTTCCGATTACCGCATTGTATATAATATCATTTTCCCTTACTACATGAAAAGTTAATTGTAACTTTAATCCATCAACCTCTACTTCTTCTGTGAAATGACCTATTGTTACTATTTTCCCTTCACCAATACCAGTAAATTTCCTATTCTCTTTACACAATTCAATATCACCTAACATCATAAAAGTATCATATCGAATCATACTGATGTCACTTCCAGTATCGATTTTAGCCGAAAATATTAATTTATTTATTCATAGATTATTATTCGCACTTCTTTAAATATACGCGTATTTGTTTTAATGCAGGTCAAAATTTCATTCTCAGACGTCATATACAAAGCGTCCTTACTATTTTACGCTACTTCCTTTTTTGTTTCTTCTTTACTATTTCCAGTTAACTTGCACTCAAACGCTCGATGACCTATCGCATTGCATTTAAAATATTTAAAACTTTTCGAATTACAATTATCAGCAATGTATCCTTTTACTCCACATTTATAACAGGAAACATTTTCCAAATGCCTACTTGCCGAAACTTTTCCCCCCGCAACAATACCTTGTTGATTTTCTTTCGAATAATTTAGCTGCGTTTTAGAAAATTTAATTCTTTCATATACCCGAAGTTCAGTTTAAACTCCTCTATCGTTTTTGCACGGTATAAAACCAATTTATTTTGCCATGAATCAGGGATACCTTCAGCGAAGTAATTTATAATACTTTCCTCATCAACGTTAACTTCATTTCCTATCTCTATAAGACAATATAAATATTCACGCAAACTTTCCATTGGCCTCTTTCGACGATTTTTTAACATTCTATGAATTTCAATAGAAGATAATTTCTTCCAAAACTCTTTGAACAACGCTGCCCTTAAGGAATCCCAGTCGAAAATATTGGATTGACTTCTTATAAAAGCCTTTGCATCCCCTTTAATCAATTATTTTGCGTAAATATATTTTTGCAGGTTATTCCAACTAAGCGTTAATGCGTTTTCCTCAAAATCTTTAATCCATTGTTTTACGTCAGGAAATCCTACCCCTGTAAAATGTCCCAACGAATCCTCTATATCCCTTAAAGTAAAATATGAAGGTTGAGAATTCGGTAGATGGTGAGGTACACTGACACCCATGTCTTCATAAACAGAAGCGTTTTGTTCGGTATCGGATTCCCCGTTAGCAGATAAACCCAAATACTGAAGTAATCTATTTTGTAACTCATGTTTCCTTCCAGTTACATCTAACCCTAACTCTGATAATCTTGTTTGCAGTCCTTCGACTGTTAAAGTCAAAATATTCTGTGCATCCATTGAGGATATAACTAAATTAAATATAAATACGACGTAATAAAAGTATAAACAAATATTTGAAATAATTAGCGAAAATAATGAATTACAATAAATTCAACTTAACAAAGGCGTCAACATCTATTTCAAGAATGCATAAAGTTATTATTATTAAAAATCTATTTTATATTAAACTTCTTTTATATTGCATTTAATTCAAATTATAGTCGTAAAACCCTGTCAGTATACCATACATTAAACAACTTTATGCATTCCCCTTTTCTTCCGACACAACGTCTTAAACTTCGCCTTTTTTCAATATTTTCTCTCAATTGTTAAATTATTTTCTTTTCTTTCACACAGCATACATACAACTTGTTTCGCTGAAATCAACTTAATCCGTCTTTTGGTATAAATACTGCAACTGTTTCATTCAAATCTCAAATCCGCTTTACCGTGATTCTTGCTTCCTCTTTCCACTGCAAATTTTCAGACTATTTTCACTCAATTCTTAAATCCGTTTTTACCTTGATTCTTGCTTCCTCTTTCATTTGAATTCCCATCCCTTTTCCTTCCATAAATTGTACCATGAACATATCCAACAACTTCATTCGTCTTCCACCAGATTCCTTTGAAGGTTTGGTTCAAAATATATTTTCTATTATTTCAGCACGTCTTCTCGCATATAAATTGTTGCAATGTAGGTTGATTCCAGGATTTTAAAATTAAGACAATCTCCACCAATGGTTTATAAATTTAATTTTTGCTCATATGTGCAATTATTTAAAAAAAAAAAAAATTGCCGCTTAGCTGAACTATCCCGGTTGAGCCCCCAATTGTGGTGCCTCTTATTTTAATGAATAAGAAACACTTATTTTAATTTGGAATGTTCAGCATTTATATTCGTTTACAAAAATAATTAATACAAATTACAAAATTAACAATTATTTCAATATTTAAATCTGTATATGTCGATACTTGTTTTATAACTCAACTTTTTATTTTTTCATTATTTCAATATTTTATTACAAAAGAATATGTTTCTGTGTTCAATCTGGATACAGTAAAATACAGTAGAATGGATTAAAGTATTTAGTACCTTAACCCATTCCCACATATATTGTCGGCAGAAAGCGCTCGCGCATTTTTTCGCATCCGACAGCACTTTGTCGCCAAAGGCGATGGAAACTTTGTCTTTGTGCTTAGTCGGATTCGATAGGGTTTTTGCGGTGGACCAAAGTTTACCCACACCGGTAGAGAGGTTACAACCTCTTAGGTGCTCCTCCCATTTCGCCCGGTGTTCATCCACAAGCAATCTGATGCGTTGGTTTATATCTCTTATTTGGGGATCGCCTGGATCAATCTGCCTTATAAGGTCACGTTCTCTCGCTAAGTTTCCGGCCTCCGCCGGGAAGTGGGGCCGGATTTCGGGAATTCTCCCGGTGGGGATGAAACGTGCCGAGGCAGATTAAATGACCTTGCGGAAGGCACGCTCCCCTTGGCGGGCATCAGTCGGGATAGGGAGGGCAGAAAAGAGGTTGTCTGTAAAAGATTTATATTCTTCCCACTTTCCCTTTTTAAAGTTTATGAAAGTGCGTTTTTCGGTGACGATGAAGTCGGCGATACGCTCGAGCGAAACAAGTATAGGCAGGTGGTCGGACGCCAATGATACCATCGGCTGCCAGTTGACGCAGTTTACGAGTTCTGCGCTTACGATTGAGTCGGGATAGGGAGGGCAGAAAAGAGGTTGTCTGTAAAAGATTTATATTCTTCCCACTTTCCCTTTTTAAAGTTTATGAAAGTGGGTTTTTCGGTGACGATGAAGTCGGCGATACGCTCGAGCGAAACAAGTATAGGCAGGTGGTCGGACGCCAATGATACCATCGGCTGCCAGTTGACGCAGTTTACGAGTTCTGCGCTTACGATTGAGATATCTGGCGAACTGTGACAGCTTCCTACCATAATTGTGGGGGCGTCTCCGTTTATTGTGCAGAACGTCGTTTCTTCTATTTGATCCGCCAACATCTCACCCCTACTGTCCGCCCGCAAATTTGAATGCCATAGATCATGATGGGCATTGAAATCGCGTAAAATAATGCGATTGTTGCCAGTGAGTAAGGCTCTGATATTAGGGCGGTATCCAGTGGGGCAACAGGTGACAGGGGGGATGTAGATGTTGATGATTTCTAGGTTTGCATCGCCTGACCGGACAGATAGGCCTTGACGTTCTAAGACATTGTCCCTGCGGTCGATGCCAGGATCAAATATGTGATATTGCACAGAGTGGTGTATTATAAACGCGAGGCCGCCTCCATTTCCGCTCTCGCGATCTTTTCTGTGGACATTATACCCAGAGCAAGTCTGCAATGCAGATCGTGCTGTGAGTTTAGTCTCTTGAATGGCAGCAATGCGGATGTTGTGCCGCTTCATGAAATTGACTATCTCCGTAATCTTCCCAGTTAGTCCATTACAGTTTAACTGCAGAATTCTGAAGTGCATGGGGGGAGACGTCGCCACTCTGTGGGTAAGTGACGGGTGACTACGCCTGGGTTGAGGAAGGCCAGGACGCAATTGCTGTTGTGGCCCTGGGACTGGGCGTCCTTGGGCAAGCATTGGGGTACCCGGATGATTTGGGTTTGCGACCTGGCAACATGGCGCGATGAAACCCGTCGGGGGGTTGCCGTCGCGGAGACCAGAACATCTAGGAAAGTGGCACCACCCAAGGCAGGAGCTGCATTGGCGCTTAGACGTAGACTACGGGACGCCCTTGGGCGTGAACAGCAAGGAGCCACAAAACATTTATAAAAGTTACGTGGACGTCGGGTTTTGGGATCAAGCCCAGAACAACCTGTCCGATGCAACCATCCCTTACACGAGACACACTGAACAGAGTATGGCCGTCCTAAAAAGATTCTTTTCCGGCAGATGCGGCAAAACCATTTCTCAGGACTGGGGTCAGGAGACGGACCCGGATTGGATTCGATACCTTCCCGGAGCAAGAGAATATGGAGCAGTCCTGCTGCAAGGAGCTGCTGGGAGGATGACAATTTGTGGGAGGGACGCAACAAATTAAATGGGTTTACACTGAAATGACAGTCCTTGGTCGGGAAAAATCCCGAGTCGCTCCGGTACATAGAACTGACTGCCTTGGGAAGCGTACTTCGTCGGGTCCTGGGGATTTGTTATCAGCAACTTTTTTGCAGCGTCCAGCACCTCTTTCTCTGTAATTTGCGGAATTTCCGTACTTTCTATATCCTCGCTTGGATAAACCCAGCGATCTTGCGCCGGGAAAAGTGTTTCAACAATAATATTCATCAGTATCGGGCACGTAGGTTGCTGTGATATCGGTCCTTTAACTTTGGCCATCACAGTTCTGTAGGCTGATCCCCAAGGCTCTAGGTCGACATTATCCAGCAGTTCCCTAAAGCATAACTTCTTGCTCTTTTTTATGGCATTTTTAAGTGCCTTTCTTTGTGCGACATAGGTGCTGTGTAGCTCCGCATATCGTGGTGATGAGCGTGCCCTCTGCGCTATTCTTCGTGCTTTGTGACATTTTCTACGCTCTTCCGCAATTTCGTCATTCCACCAATATACCGGAGTGCACTGTGCTTTTCCGCGACTTCTGGGCATGGCAGCATCACATGCCATACATAGCAACATAGTGATTTGAACCGACTGGTCTTCCGCGTGCGATTCTCGTACTATGGCGTCCTTCCAGATAATGTCAAATATTTGTGGGTCGAAAAGGTGCTGTTTCCATTTCCTACTTTGTCGATGTCTTGCTGCTACCGTTCGTGGAGTTTCGAGCAGCTCTACGCTAATAGCTTTATGGTCGCTGTGTGTGTAGACGTTGCTTATGGACCATTTTGATCGTCTTGCTATTTCGCTGCTAGCGAAGGTGAGATCTATAATGGATCGTCTGGTACCTGTATCGAAGGTATATATCCCTGGTTCATTTAGGAGTTCTAGCCTCAAAGAAGTAAGGCTTTCGAGAAGAACTCTTCCTCTTTCGTTGGTTCGTCTACTTCCCCACACAGATGACCATGCATTGAAGTCTCCACACACTAAAAGCGGGTGTTTGCCTCGTGCTTCAATGGTGATCCCGTATATCATATCTTCGAACTCGGCGATGGTCATGCTCGGAGGGGCATAGCAACTGAAGACGTATATACCGTTGATTTTTGCCCACGTGAATCCTGCTACCGTTGGCGTCATAATTTCTTGTGGTAGAAATTTCCCTGGTGCCCAAATTGAGGCTTTCCCTGCTGAATCTGAGACCCAACCTTGCTCCTGGCGATTTTTGTATTGTTCAGAGAGTACCACTATGTCATATCCTCCTTCATAGACTGTTTGGGATAATAGCTCTTGGGCTGCCTCGCAATGGTTTAAATTGAGCTGCAATACCCTCATGAGACAGTCATTTTGCTGCCCTCTCGTTGTGGGCATTTAAAACTGCCTGCTGAATGTTGTCCCCCACATAGCGCGCATTTCGGTGCGATTTCGCAACTTGCAGCCTTATGACCTTCCTGGCCGCATTTCCTGCATTTCTGAGCTATATGCCCGTAGCCCCAGCACCTATAAAAGCGTTTCTCTTGCTTGAGCTCTCTAATTCGGTAGGAAACCCATCCTATCCGGATTCTTTGCGTATTAAGAACCGCCTTGGCATCATCCGCTGTAAGGCTTATAATTGCCGACTTCGTGCCACTGTACCCTGTGCGTGTGCTTTTTATGGCAGCCACATCTGGAAGTTTGATGTTGCATTGCTGGTGGAAGGCGTTGCAAATCTCCTCGGGCGTAGTAATCTCATCGAGATCTCTGCACTGTAGTGTGACCATTTGGGACTTTGTTTTAACTTTAGCCGAGTCCTTTAGTACCGCTTCAATTTCTGCTTGGTACGCGCTTGTTTTCCCATCTTGCGATTTTTTCAGCTCTAGTAACAGCTCTCCTTTCGCCGTTCTTCTAATAGTTTTGACGTCATCACCCAGGGATTTTAATTCGTCGCATCTTCTCACTTTACGCAATATGTCGGCGTACGTCGCATCCCCCGCCTTGGAAATGATGATTGCATTCGGCCTAGCCCTAAGTGCTTTTTTCTTGCTCTTCTTTTTAGCTAACTGCCACTCTCCCGTCTTTTGGGCTGCAGTTTCATCTTTCCGCTCCGTCTTCTCTTGCTTTTCTTGCCGTCGTTTGTGACTACCCACGTGCCCTGGCAAGACGTCTTTTAGTGTAGTAGTGGGTTTTACCACGTTGTTCTCCTTGGTCGACTACGAATTATTCCTCGGTCGCTTTCCTGGGGGTGATGTACTTCTATCCTTGGCACATTCGCTTGCACGCAATTTATGTTTTAAATTCTTTACCTCTAGGGCCGACTCGATGTACAGCACTTTTATTACGGAGGCCAAGCGCTTGATTTCCGCGTGTATATTATTACGCCCTATGAAGAACTGCATCAAGTCCTCAATCGCCTTGCCCAGCTTGGTCATCTTTTTTTCTCCAGAGGGGTTTTGCTGATTTAACGCAGCTGACGCCTGCTTAATTAGCTCACTTAATAATGGTGTGCCCGTTTGAGCCTTGCTGTCGGAGTTCTTTTTGCAAAGCTTCGGTGCTTGCTTGCTTTCGGCCTCCGCTCCTTTGGGTTTCGTTACCACTTGCGACGAATTGTTAAGGCCCCCAGCCGATGGGCCACGCCCTTCTGGAGAGCGAGCTATCTTCCTTCCTACGAATGGATTGAACGCCATTTCATTCTCCTGTGTTTGGTTTTTTATTTTAGTATTATTGTTGCTCATCATTTATTTAATTGGGTCCCCACTTGAGGCCGCTATCTTGGTCCGAGTGTGCAGTTACCTATATAGATCCCCTGGTTGTCTATGCGAAGGCAGGGAGGCCACGTGAAGGTTGACGCAGTCCCTCATGAAGACTGCGTTCAGAGCCAGATCTATTAATCGGGAGGATCTCAACCGAACCTGCACCACCAACTTAATGATGACGGACTTTGAACGTACCCCAAGGCCTGCCAAGGTTTTAACGGGATGGAGACGAATGGGACATTAACCGGAAAGTCATTTCGACGGCGTGTCAAGCCGTGTACTGAGATTTCCGAATGCCACATTCGCCAGCCCTTAACAAACATATCCGAGTCGTTGATTCCAGTATACCTTAATTCAGACCTTACTGGGCTCAGTCTTAATGTGACAATCACCTTAAATTTACAAATAATTTACCTCTTTACCTTCCTGAGTGTGTATCCCACGTCGTATAGTTGCCTCCCTATCTTGGGTAGGTATTCCCTCGAAGCAACCCCGTACTAGGCTGTGGATGCTTAATTCAGGGCGGCATCTACTCGCCCTGCCACTGGAGGTTCTCAGGGTGCTTTAGGCCTTTTAAGCCAAACCCTCCTCACCAGCCGCTCTTGGTCGAGGGCTGCTTATTTGATATTCGCAGCTAACCTAATTAATAGGCCGTTCACTGTCCGCCAGCAGTGACCCCCTTGGCCTGAGCTCAGCTTAATAATATTCTCAGCCTAATATATTTATCCATATCTCTCTATCTTCATCTAACTCTATCTCTTTCTCCTCTCTCTAGTTCTTCCTGTTCCCCTCTATCCCTTTTTCCCAGTCCCAACCCAAGTCCCAGTCCAAGCCCCAGTCTCCTTTCCAGTCCCAATCCCAATGCCAATCACAGTCCCAGTCCTAGTCTAAGTTCCAGTCCCAATCCCAGTCGGTCCATTCTCCATTTCCCGAAAAAAGGTTCATAAAATACTAATCTAGTCATAGGGCTACCTACATGCCCAATTTCAGGTAAATCGAACCTTAGAAGAGAATTTGTTCGAAAAGATCGGCCCCTGGTCTTCTTCCCGAAAAAAAAAGTATCGTAAATACTAATCAAGGAAAGGGCTACCAATATACCAAATTTCAGGCAAGTCAAACCGTGAATAAAGTTTTATATATATTAAGATACTGGCAGACCCAGCAGACGTGTGTCTGCCCTAAATTTGGTATATCTGCATATATTTTAATAAGCTTTTTTCGTCTAAATCTGCCCTCCCCCTCTTCTCTTTTTCTTAATCCTTTTATTCTCTCCTCCCTCCTTCTTTTTCGATTCATCTATCTCTATCTTCGTCTCACTCTATCTCTTTCGCAGTATTTTGTTCCATTCCCATTCCGAGTCCCAGACCCAGTCCGTCTCTGGTCTCCTTCCCGGAAAAAAGCATCGTAAATATTAATATAGGCAAATTTATATACCAAATTTCAGGCAAATCGAATAGGACATATGTAAATAGGTATGTGGGTATTATTAACTCATGTGTTTATTTCGGCCTCGCATGCATATTTATCAGTTTTGCCAGGTTTATGCGACTAAATCGAATATCACAATGAAAATGATGTACTTTAAAGCTCCCAGCAACAGCTTTCATTTGATATCCATATTACACACACATTCTAGGGGTATCCGGGTCCACGTTTTGGCCTATATCTCGAGACCCTAGTCACCCAGCGGTATAAGAATTACACATCCTAGTGCTACCCTGATCTACGTTTGGTAGGTTAGGTATGCAAATTACCCTATACTAAAGCACCTATAAATAGCTTTCATTTGTTATCCATATTGTATAAACATATTCTAGGGGTACCCAAGTCCACGTTTTGGCCTATATATCGAGACCCTAGTCACCAATAGGTATGAAAACTACCTCGTACTAAAGTACTCATCATTAACCTTCATTTGATATCTATATTGTATAAACACTGTCTAGGCGTACACGGCCCACATTTTGGCCTATATCCCGATACCCTAGCCACCCAGGGGTGTGAAAATTCCCTCTCCATATCCTATACACATTCTAGGGGTACCCGGGTCCACGTTTTGGCCTATATCTCGAGTCCCTAGTCTTCCAGGGGTACGAATGAAAGTACCCATAAACAGCTTCCATTTGATACCCATATTGTACAAACACTTCCCATGATTACCCAGGTCAACGTTTTGATCTCAAGACCCTAGCCAAAATGGGATAAAAAGTATCCTATGTCCGTCTCCTGGTTCTAAGCTACCTCTCCACTAATTTTCAGCCAAATCTGTTCATCCGTTCTTGAGTTATAAATAATGTAACTAACACCACTTTCTTTTATATATGTACATATATAGATGTAATTGTTTACGACATCACATTAGAAACTTCAAAAATATAAAACAGTATTTCTCCACTATTTAGTGGGTGTTATTATACATACAAACATTCAAAAACCGCATCAAAGTCCGTTGCATAGTTTTACAGCTTTAAGCATTCAAAAGGACATAGGGACAGAAAAGGCGACTTTGTTTTATACTATGTTGTGATTGTTCCAGAGCGGTTAAGTTCTGCAGCTAGTATAATTTTCTCCAGCATCAAATAAAAGGTAAAGCACGATAGGGGGTCTCCCTGTCCGAAACCTAGAAATTCAGACATAGCGGCATATAGGACCTCCTTTTCGTGCTGGTGAAGGCGGCTTTAAAATCGAAGAAGAGGTGATGTGTGTAGATTTTTTTTCGCGGGTTTTTTCCAAGATTTGGCGAATAGTGAAAATTTGGTCGATGGTAGATTTACCAGCTCTGAAGCCGCACTGATAAGGTCTAATCAGCCGATTCACGGTGGGTTTCAATTATTCGCATAATACACTTGACAGGAAGCAGAGGAAGAGGGCGGTCCACACTGCGCTGGAAGGACCAGGTGGAAACGATTTAAACTCCCTTGGTGTCACTAATTGGCGTCAGTTGGCAGAGCGAAGAAGCGACTGGTGCGCCTTGTTGGGCGGCCATAACCATTTAAACGGTTAAACGCCAATTAAGTAAGTAAGTGAGTATTGGGTGCCCATGCAAGAAATTACGATATCACGAAAGTGTCATGAGAAATAAAAATTCGATTTCCTTTTAGCTGCTCTCATTTGATGACCGTCTTGCATAAGCCGTATATAAGTTGCCTAGTTTTTGTTTTTTTATATACGCATACTCCATATGTACAGTTTTAAGATGAGTAAAGAGATATTTTATTCAATATCCAAGCGGACCGTGGTATTTGCGTTGATTTTTTTTGCATCCATACTTCTGTCAACATATCAATATATGTATATGCTATTTGTGAGGATATGTTAAAGTGGTCCTGTAGATATTTTTCTTGTAGCTGGGTGCTGATGGACACTGCGAAATGTTGGTAACATAGACTTCCCGCGTCTATAATCAGCAAGCAAGTAATAAGCAAAATGATGTTTAGAAAGTACCTAAAGAAAGATGAGCCTACTGTTTTTATTATAGATATAATACTTTGCATAGACTTCCTTGGTTATAATAGTTAAAAGGGACGCAAAGGAAAGTGGAAGTGTTGCATTTGTTAGCATTTCGAATGTGAATTTTATGCACAGCTAATTTTGCAAAAACACCAAAATTCTGAATGTGCAACAATGATGCAATTTCTGCCGTCTTAACAACACTTATGAATTTGTTTAACAAACACGCTAATAACTGCACGCTTTATGAAAAAACTCTTTTCATTAGAGCAAAAATTAAAATTTTTAAGGAGCTAAGTTGTAACATTTCTTATACTGCGCCATCCCTTGATGTACTGACGACAACAGATATAAGATTTAATCCTGAGAGAAAACCTTAATATCCATAAAATCATCGGCTCGGTGAACGCTGCAGCCAATTAACGACTTTATGAATTAAGCCCAAAACTAAACAGCCCCGCGAGAACTTTTTTATCAAATGTAGATTTTTTTAGAAAAACATTAGTTTTCAGGATGTGAATCTTTTTTGAATTTGCGTGGAATAAGTGGCAAATATCACATCAGGTCATGATGTAATAACAAAGGCAGGTGAAGTAAGTTTTGAAAAGTGGAGTCTCATTTAACAATACTCGGCCTCATAACTTAAAGTGCTGCTTCTTGATTTCTGCAATATAGATTTTTTTCAGGATCATAAAAAATATTACATTCATGCCTTTCTTAAATATGAAGTAAAATCCAAGAATATAATGCCCGCGGTCTATACTTCCTTTTGTCGAAAAGCATAATTTCCTTTTTATACTCAACGTGCTTTGCACACAGAGTATATTAACTTTGATTGGATAACGGTTTGTTGTACAGGTATAAAGGAATCGAGATAGATATAGACTTCCATACATCAAAATCATCAGTATCGAAAAAAAATTTGATTGAGCCATGTCCGTCCGTCCGTCCGTCTGTCCGTTAACACGATAACTTGAGCTAAAATCGATGTATCTTTACTAAACTTAGTTCACGTACTTATCTGAACTCACTTTGTAGTGGTATAAAAAATGGCCGAAATCCGACTATGACCACGCCCACTTTTTCGATATCGAAAATTAAGAAAAATGAAAAAATTCCATAATTCTATACCAAATATGAAATAAAATAATTTAAAAAAATTGTTTAAGTTAAACGCTTTTATTGAAAATAATGCTTACATGAAGTAATAATAATACTAAAAGCTACAAAATAATTAGATATGTCCTAGGTACTAGTCATCACACTCCTCATCAATCTATGGTGTTGATCAGACAATTAAATAAAAGCGTTGGGCGCGTGAATTTTCTAAAAAATGTGAGGCGTAGTATAACCTGATCAAGGTTCATTTGGTCTTACTTATGATTATCAATAGAAATTTGACGCATCCAACGCTTTTATTTAATTGTCTGATCAACGCCCTATATTGATGAGGAGTGTGATGACTAGTACCTAGGACCTATCTAATTATTTTGTAGCTTTTAGTATTATTATTACTTCATGTAAGCATTATTTTCAATAAAACCGTTTAACTTAAAAAAATTTTTTAATTATTTTATTTTCAAGTTTATAGTCTGTATTTAATTGCCTATTATTTCTCATTCTATTTAGTTCATTTGGTGACTCATTATTACAAGGACTCTTTCCTGACAATTTGTTACAATCTAAGTCCTCAATACATAATCCTTCCAAAGTCTTTACTCGACTCTGCGCCACGTATGCTTGTCCCTCCTCCAACTCCAAAATATTTTGATGTCACTTCTACCGGACCAAATATGAGCCAAATCGGACATCATAGGTCGTTTTCTATTCATGTATGTATTATGTGTTCCAAATATGGACCAAATCGACCAAAAATACGATTTTTTTGAATATCTCGATCTTTGCACCACCTAGGGGCGATTTTTTAATAAGTCGCTTTCTATTCTTGTATGTATTATGTGTTCCAAATATGAGCCAAATCGCACCACAAATACGTTTTTTGTGAATTTCTCGATCCTTCCGCCACCTAGTGGCGATTTTTTTCTTATTATTACATTGTCATCAGATTCTGAAATATGTTCCAAGTTTCAAGCTTTTAGCTTATCGGGAAGTTACATAAATTTCAATTACAAAATTCGTGCCAGCCAGCCAACCCAGCCTGTCAACTCAAGCTAAATAAAACCCTTTAAAAAGGGATGACACATGGTAATTGGATTAGTTTATTGGCGCAAAATATAACTTTAGAAAAAACTTTGTAAAATGGGTGTGACACTTACCATATTAAGTAGAAGAAAATGAAAAAGTTTTGCAGGGCGAAATCAAAAGCCCTTGGAATCTTGGCGGGAATACTGTTCGTGGTATTACATTTATGTGACCCGGCCTATGAAAAGGTCGCTTATGACTCAAAAAAGAAATTGCGAGAAAGAGCTGTTAAAGATAAACAATGAATTTCTTCAGTTTCTTAGTAGTGGTAATTTTTTTGAGTCATAAGCCACTTTTTCATAGGCCGGGTCACATATAAATAAATTAGCGGTACCCGACAGATGATGATCGGGGTCACCCTGATCCACATTTTGGTCGATATCTCGAAAACGCCTTCACATATACAACTACAACACTCCCTTTTAAAACCCTCATTAATACCTTTAATATGATACCCATATCGTACAAACACATTATAGAGTCACCCCTGGTCACACACACTTCGATCATGGAGCGGGTAGTGCCGGGCTTGATAACCGATACCAAGATCGAATGGGCAGTGAAGACGTTTTCTAAGTCTAAATCGTCTGGCCCAGATGGTATATTGCCGGCCATGCTACAAGTTTCAAGTAGGGCGGTCGCTGAATGGCTTAAAATAATATTCGATGGGTGCATAAGACTGAATAATGTACCGCACTCTTGGAGAACTGCTCATGTAGCTTTCCTACCAAAGGCGGGGAAGATCGGTCACGTGTATCCCAAAGACTATAGACCCATTAGCTTAACATCATTTCTGCTCAAAATTTTTGAGAGGCTGATATATGTGTACATAAAGTCCAACGTGCATGAAAAGCTGCTCTCCACAACACAGCATGCGTACACCAAAGGCAAGTCGGTAGACACCGCATTGCATAGGGTGGTAATAAGCATAGAGAAAGCCCTGGAATATAAGGAATATGCTCTAGGAGTCTTCTTAGGCATTGCCGGGGCTCTCAATAATGTTTCTAAATAAGCGATTATGGATGGTCTTAATTACATTAAAGTACATCCAGCCTTAACGAGATGGATCGGCTGCATGTTAAGTTGCAGGAAGATTACATCGCAAAGGGGATTGTACGAGGCCACGAAATCAGGAAACGGGGGAACGCCGCAGGGAGGGGCGCTATCACCTCTGCTGTGGACGCTGGTCATCAACCAACTGCTCAGGCGATTCGATGAGGGACCCGATAAATTGACGGCATACGCGGATGACGGTGCAATGGTCATAAGTGGAAAGTGCTTTACAACGACTAGCTCTTTGCTGGATCGGGCGCTTCGGGATATTCATACCTGGGCATCAAATGTCGGGTTGAAAGTCAACGCGGATAAGACCGATATGGTCTTGTTTACAAAGAGGTACAAGGTCCCAAATTGGATCAGGCCTAAGTTAGGAGCGGTGACCCTACAGGAGAAACCTTGCGCAAAATATCTAGGAATCATCCTAGACAGTAAGCTGCCATGGAAGCTCAACGTGGAGGAGAGGGTGTAGAAGGCTTCAACGGCACTTTATGCATGTAAAATAATGCTGGGGTGTATGTGGGGTTTATCGCCCTCTCTTTCTCATTGGGTTTTTACAGTGATTGTAAGCCCTATTCTATACTGTGGAGTTCTTATTTGGTGGAAAGCCACACAAAAAACAACATACCTCAAAAAGTTAGAGGGGTATGCAGACTATCAATGCTTGCCATTACGGGAGCCCTGAAAACAACACCGACAGCTGCACTGTATGCCATTCTGCACATTCCACCTCTAGACCTGGTAGCAAAGAACATAGCGTTAACAACTGCAACCAGGCTCGGTGCCTCGGGGCAGCCTGATCGCCGACCATAGGGCCATAGTAGTATAGCGTCATCAATCACAAGACGAGCAGACTACCTGATTCCTATGCGCTTCGAGGGCGATCTTAAGGCCACAATAGAGGGGGACGGTTGGTGCAAGTGTGCTCAAATTGCGGACGAGGCGATACATGTGCACACAAATGGTTCCAAAGCAGTAGAAGGAGTAGGGTCTGCGGTATACTGTGCTGATCCGGAAATAAACACATCCTGCAGGCTGCCGGATTACTGTAGCGTTTTCCAAGCGGAAATAGTAGCCGTAACCAAAGCAGTAGAAACCCTGGAAGAAAATAGCCCAAGCTGCAATCGTGTTAGCTTTTATATTGACAGTCAAGCAGCGATTAAGGCAATAATCTCGCATAGCACAGCATCTAAATGCGTGTTAGAGTCTAAGCAGTCCCTGGAGATAATCGAGACAGGGAGAATCATACATCTATATTGGGTCCCAGGTCATATGGGAATAGATGGGAATGAAAAAGCGGATGAACTAATTAAAAGGCCGCATCCCTTGGAGCTTGCTCCGTAGGCGTCCCAATTAGACTGGGCGGAATTAAGCGAAGGCGAGAGGTCCACATGATCGACTAAGCAGGAAAGGCGTGGGTTCACGCACGGGGTTGTAAAGTGTCGAATATTATATGTAGGTCTTACAACCTTAGACTAACAAAGTTGCTGCTATCATTAAAAAGGCAAATTAATTGTTACCCAAACCTACTTGGTTGCACCTCAGATTTAGTATTTTTGAGTAATAATTTAAATTTCACATTGCTTAAATGCGATTCACCTATTACAAAGTCTGACATGCATCATGTACCGTTAGTCATAACTTTTGAATTTTATAGATTTGCCAAAGTCAGTAATGATAAATCAAATTTTTCTTTTAATTTTAAGCGATGCAACTTTTTTGACCTGAACAATCTATTTCTGGAAATTAATTGGGATAGCCTGTTTCACAACTTAGACACTAACAGTTCTTTCGAGATATTTAAAACTACTGTTGTGGACATCTGTAAACGGTCTATTCCTTTGGTTTCCAAAAAGTAGTATAAAGTTCCTTGGCATAACGCAGCCTTGATGAAAATTCGAAATTTGAGGAATAAATTTTTTCGCAAATTCAAAAATAGTAAAAATGTGGTGTTCTTCGCTAAGTATAAAGAGTTTGAAAGGAAGTTCACGTGCCTGGATAAATTTTTGCACAGAACTGCATCAAAAATTTCTGCCACGTCAAAGCTTTTTGAATGCATAATCCAAGAAAAATTACTAAGAATATTGTATGTCCAGAGCAACATGACTTTCTTCCCGGACGCTCAACTTTGACTAACTTAGCTATTTTTTCTGATGACTGCATCGCAGCTTTTCAGTCTGGGTGTCAGGTTGATGCAGTATATACGGACTTTTCTAAAGCTTTTGATCGGGTTTCTCATGTAGTCCTGGTTAAGAAGCTGGCCTGTATAGGTCTCCACTCAGTGTTTCTAAAATGGATTGAATCGTACCTACAAAACCGCAGTTGTAGGGTTGTTGTGGACAATGTGAGGTCTTCGCCTTTCGTTGCCTATTCTGGTGTCCCACAAGGAAGCATCCTAGGACCACCTTTCTTCATATTGTTCATTAATGACATTCGCTCCTTCTCTGCAGTTAGGTTTCTACTATATGCGGATGGTTTAAAAATCTATTCACTTATTCACAGTCAGCATGACTCCGAATTGATGCAATTAGATTTGGATAATTTAAGTACATGGTGTAATAGCAATCGGTTAACTCTTAACTTAAAAAAAATGTTTTCATATAACTTTTTCAAAACGCGTCACTGATACCTCATACCATTTATCTAATTCGCCCCTTATAAGGGTTAGTGAAATAAAAGATCTGGGAGTAACTTTTGACTCCAAATTTACTTTCGCAAACCATATTAACCGTTGCATCTCGAAATCGTATGCCATGCTTGCATTTCTTAGGCGTCATAGCTCGGAGTTCAGTGACCCTTACACGCTAAAGCTTTTGTATACAGCGTTTGTGCGCTCTAAACTTGAGTATGCCTGTTTCATTTGGTCGCCGTATTATCAGTGCCACATTGCAAGAATTGAGCGGATCCAGAAAGTATTCGTATATTTTGCTTTGCACAGCTTACGCTTCTCTGAGCCCATTCCGACTCATGAAGCTAGATGCGCATTGATTAATTTAAAGTCACTGCAGAACAGGAGACTAATTTTGTCGCTGTCGTTTATTTTTGACGTTTCTCGCGGTGCGACTGACTGCCCAATGCTCCTTGAGAGGATTTTCATCAACATTCCTGCCAGAGCGCTTAGGAACTCTGAATTCTTCAATGTTCGTCTTTTCAAAGCTCTTTATGCAATAAATGCTCCAATTACTAGAACCTTGATTGAGTTTAATAGAATTTTAAATTGTTTGGAAATAGATTTTTCTTGCTCAAAAGAGCGCTTTTTAAATACAATAAACCCTTTTTATAAGTAAGCCATTTATTTAAACTAGTAATTTGCCTACTGTTACCACATATTTCTACTTAGCCTGTAAGATTTTGTGTTCTAACTGGCTTAATAAATAAATACTAAATACTAAAAAGGAAGGACTGTAGACTCATGGCGGGTATTCTGACTGGACACTGCCTTCTGGCGTCACATGCCTTTAAATTAGGCTTGGTCAGTGATAGCAGATGTAGGAATTGCGGGCTGGAGGAGGAAACGATCGAGCACGTTCTGTGCTCGTGCCCTGCACTTGCCAGGCTAAGAATCCAGCTATTAGGAGTGATTCAGCTGTCGGATCTAGAAGTAGCAAGTGGCTTAAGTACTAGGAAGCTTCTGGTATTTGCCAAGAGGACGGAGTTATTTTATAACATAGGTCCTGGTTTTTGATAGGGTTTTTCAGTTTGGTCGTTAAAACAAACTTCTGGTAACACTGCGGACTTATTCAGTCTCTGTGAGGTCCTCATGGACCGGCCAGTTCAACCTAACCTAACCACCACTGGTCCACCTTTATGACGATATCTCGAAAAGGCGTCCACCTATAGAACTAAGGCCCACTCCCTTTTAAATAATCATTAACAATTTTCATTTGATACCCATATCGTACAAACACATTTTAGAGTCACTCCTGGTCAACCTTTATGGCGATATCTCGAAAAGGCGTCCACCTATGGAACTAAGGCCCACTTCCTTTTAAATAATCATTAACACCTATCATTTGAAACCCATACTCTTTAATACCTTCCATTTGATATCCATGTCATACAAACACATTCCAGGTTTACCGTATGTTCATTTTCCTACATGGTGATTTTCCCTTATTTTGTCTTCAAAGCTCTCAGCTGAGTATGTAATGTTCGGTTACACCCGAACTTAGCATTCCTTACTTGTTGAATATGAAATAAGATTTGCGGTAACAAGAAGACAGGTAGAGGTTTGATGATAATAAAATTTATAGTGGTAGAGGTTTTTTAGAAACAATGCCTAAAAATATTATGACAAAAAAGTCTTCCGTTTACATAATATTTGTTTTATATAGTACTAGCTAACCTTGAACACATGTAGGACCACAACATCAAAATCTTCGAGCTTTATGAGTTTTACCGATGTTGATGGTTTTTGCCGAATACAGATCCGGTACGTTTGATATGATCTGCTGAACCTTCTAGGTCACCCAGCCCTATCCTTCCGTGAGGAACGGGATTCGCGAACGTATTTTCGAAAAACAACGTGACGATGTATAAAATCTATTTTATATATTCGGCGGCGCCGTGGTGTGGAGGTAGCGTTCTGCGAATAGCAAACACTCCGAGTGTATTTCTGCCATTAAAATCTTCTCAAATGCCGTTCAGAGTGGGCATTAAATAACTAGGTCCCTTCCCGTCAATTTATAGGAAAAATTAAAAGGAGCACGACGCAAATTGGAAGGGAAGCTCGGCCTGGCCTACTCGGAGGTTAATAGCGTCAAGTATTTATTGTTTTATGTGTTAAAATCCAATTTTTACATCCTGAAATTCGATTACCTATACTGAGCATCGATTGGAGTTTTCTGAAATTCAATTTTCTATTAAAACATTTCTAAAATCCTATAGATTTTTTCTGAAATAAAGATTTAATTTTTTATTTCAATCTAGAAAAGGCATAGGAAGCTCTAGTTTCAAAGCAATCACTTTAAATTTCAATACAACTTTTAAGTTATTATTATCAAAAATAGATTTAATTACCTTTGTGGACAAGTCTCATGAATTTCATGTAATATTTATCTTTTAATTCAGAGAAATTCAAAAAACAGCATCCAAGACTAAAAAAATTGGAATATTCTCTTGTCTAGAAACTGCAGAAAACGTAGAATGTTTTCCATTATACTGTCAAAATTATTTTATACACTGAAAACTTTTCTACGGTTTCTATATTTTCCATACTCAACCCAATGTCCATATGCATATTTATGCATAGTATATTAATAATTTTGATATTAAAAAATTTGCAGCAGCTTCTAAAAATGTTTTACTGCAAAAAATAAGCATTTCATATTCAAGTTTCGCCCATAGTTACATTTTTGTACCAAAAGGAAGGTACTTCTGTGAATTGTGCGTGTGTATTTAATTTTGCCTTGTAAGTGTGGAAAATATACTACGATTTCTACGGATACTAAACTGACAGAAATGCCTTAAGGTTTTAAAGAATTGCTCTAAGGATTATCACTTTGGTAGATAGTATTAGACTAATGTCATGAGAAATACATTCCCTACATATAAAGATACGGTGCGAGTCCAACCTTAAATTTATTCGAAAATGAACACAGCTACTTGTCATCAATCATTCCTGTCCTTAAAGTGTAAATTAGACCTCAGTGTATCTTTAATTGTGTTTTGTTTTTCAATTAAATTTCAAGGAAGTCTTTACAAAATAATTTCGATTACTTTTTAAATTAATATCTTGTTTTACCTCTCAAATCCAGGCACTTCATTTTTCTAAAGCGGTTATTAGTCAATGCATGTATTCCAAGTTCATAAGTACACGAGCACGTAAGTAAATTTATGCATTTTCACATGTGTAGAGCCTTTATTTAGTATTTGCACTATCTACTTGATTAAAAGTGGCGTCAAGTTGCTAGCGTACTGGCGGCTGCTCCAACTCAGCGCATTTGCATTTGATGGTTAACAAGAACTGCCGCAATTATCCACAATTGCTTCCTCGCACCTTTTACTTAATTTTGTTGTATAATAAGTGAACACTTTTTACATAATCATAATTAGGGAGGCACTACATTTATTATGTGCAATAAAGACATTTCAGTAAAAGTCTATGTGAGTGCAATCTTGTACACTGCGAAATATGTCAATCGAAGTCTTTAATTTTTTTACTGGATATATAACATCCATGCTTAGCCGATTTTGGTCAATAATTAGTGCACTGAACTGAGTTTCAATTTTGTAGGATATTCTGAGTAGAGTAGCATTTGCATCTCCAGAACCAAACATTTAACAAAAAAAATAACAAAGCGTTCATTCTGCTCTAATTTTAACGTTTCAAAAACATCTTTAAATTGCTTTAACAAGTGAATATACAAATCAAAATTTTTAAATTGGTATCGTCTTCGGTGTTCGCTCCAGGCTCCACCAACCGGTTTTAGTGGAGTCAGAAAAATATATAATAATAATGGAAAAATCAGAAAATACACTGGAATGATGTAAGCGCACAGTGCAGGGCCTATTCGTCACCAGAAAATGTGGGCATTATTGCCTAGGTTATAGCGGGGCGAACTATAAGCTGTAGGGCTACGAGAGTCGACATTGCTGCTACGGTTTGAACTGTGCTACAGAATTTCTAGCTACATATGTGAAGCAACTGAAGCAGGTGACACCCGCAATTGTCGGGAATAGCTGCCGTAGTAGGAAAAGCCTTAATGTAACGCAAATGGGTTGATATTATCCCTCGAAGCTGTTCGAAGGGACCGTAGAGCCTCTCCCGTGTGCCAACAGCAAGTGGCACTTGTCCAACATATACATATATCATCATACATTTCCTAACATTCATGCATTGAATTATACAAAAATGAACAAGCAAAAAATGTTTGAATTTTATTTCATTCATTCAATTTTTCATTTTGTTTGTGTTTTAATTTTCTTGACATCATTTTCACATTCACATTAGCAAACAATTGTCATTTCCACCAGGATCTTGGCACTAAAGTTTCAAGAAATAATTTTCTTTAAGGCCGCTAATACAAGTTAAGTGTCTTATTTTTCTACCGTATTAGTTGAAAACCTAAATCGATTCGAATTTAAAATTGTACAAGTTAACTGAATGGTTTGAAATCAATCAGAATAAAATTTAATAAATTTTTAATAGAGATTAAAGGCTTATTCATTTTAACCTAAAATTTGTTAATGTGTATAATGAATGTTAATGAAATGAAATGAATGGAATACCTATGCACACCTCATACCAGCATGTGAGGAATACCCCTTCAGGATGAAAGAGTTGTCCAATACTAACCGCAATTGATGTAAAAGAGATAGTTCAACTAACATAATGATGAGTTTCGTGAACTTGGCGTGCTTTTTGATTCATCCTTTACCTTTGCTAATCATGTTAACTTTCTTATACCAACTTAGCGTTCTTACAACGATATGCTAGGGATTTCAAAGACCCGTATACCAGAAAAATTTTGTACAATTCCTTAGTACGTTCAAAGTTAGAATATGCCTCAATCATTTTGAATCCGATATACTCTTCACACTCTTTAAGAATTGAAAGAGTTCAGCGCAAATTCATACGGTTTTCTCTTCAACCTCTACACTTTGATAATCCCATGCCACCCTACAATGCCAGATGCATGCTTATGAATGTCTTGCCACTTGAAGTCCAGCGTTCTGCTCAAGGCTTAGTGTTTATTTTTTATATAATATCTGGTGCTATTGACTGTTCTGAACTTCTTGGTCAGTTAACTTGCAATGTCCCTAACAGAGCCCTACGCTTTCACAATACATTCCGTATTGAAGTGTTGCGTTCTAATTACTTCAGCTTTGCTCCTCTTCTAAGAGGACTTGTTGATTGAATTCTATCACCTATCTATGAGTCGAGATCTTGACTTCGCCATGTCTAGGTCACTCTTCAAGGCATGCATTTAGTCTTACTATTTATCACATTAAGTCATACTTAAATTAATAATTTAGTTCTAAGTAAACCTGTAATCTAGTCAGTAAGGTATGTTACCATTGACCCAATACAGAAATGAAATAAACATGGTGATTACCAAACAGCTTTTTTCTACCCCGGGTCTCGTTGGGTACTTGAGCGAGCACCTGCAAATGAGCACTTCTGTAAACATTACCCCATAGAGTGTCTGGTTCTCTTTTTATACTCAGTTGAGCAGAGCTCACAGAGTATATTAAGTTTGATTGGATAACGGTTGGTTGTACATATATAAAGGAATCGAGATAGATATAGACTTCCATATATCAAAATAATCAGGATCGAAAAAAAATTTGATTGAGCCATGTCCGTCCGTCCGTCCGTTAACACGATAAGGACATTTTTAGGTATCTTGATGAAATTTGGTATGTAGGTTCCTGGGCACTCATCTCAGATCGCTATTTAAAATGAACGATATCGGACTATAACCACGCCCACTTTTTCGATATCGAAAATTTCGAGAAACCGAAAAAGTGCGATAATTCATTACAAAATACCAATACAGCGACGAAACTTGGTAGATGAGTTGAACTTATGACGCAGAATAGAAAATTAGTAAAATTTTGGACAACGGGCGCTGCACCGCCCACTTTTAAAAGAAGGTAATTTAAAATTTTTGCAAGCTGTAATTTGGCAGTCGTTGAAGATATCATTATGAAATTTGGCAGGAACGTTACTACTATTACTATATATGTGCTAAATAAAAATTAGCAAAATTGAATGAAGAACAAGCCCACTTTTTAAAAAAAAATTTTTTTTAATTCAAATTTTAACAAAAAATTTAATATCTTTACTGTATATATGTAAATTAAGTCAAAATTCAACTCCAGTAATGATATGATGCAAAAAAATACAAAAATAAAAGAAAATTTCAAAATGGGCGTGGCTCCGCCCATTTTCATTTAGTTTGTCTAGAATACTTTTAATGCCATAAGTCGAACAAAAATTAACCAATCCTTTTGAAATTTGGCAGGGGCATAGATTTTATGACTGTAACTGTTTTCTGTGAAAATGGGCGAAATCGGTGGAAGCCACGCCCAGCTTTTATACACAGTCCACAGTCTGGCCTTCCACTCGGCCGTTAACACAATAACTTGAGCTAAAACCGACATATCTTTACTAAACTTAGTCCACGTACTTATCTGAACTCACTTTATCTTGGTATAAAAAATGGCCGAAATCCGACCATAACCACGCCCACTTTATCGATATCGAAAATTACGAAAAATGAAAAAAATGCCATAATTCTATACCAAATACGAAGAAAGGGATGAAACATGGTAATTGGATTGGTTTATTGACGCAAAATATAACTTTGGAAAAAACTTTGTAAAACGGGTGTGACACCTACCATATTAAGTAGAAGAAAATGAAAAAGTTCTACAAGGCGAAATCAACAGCGTTTGGAATCTTGGCAGGAATACTGTTAGTGGTATTGCATATATAAATAAATTAGCAGTACCCGACAGATGATTTTCTGGATCACCTGGTCCACATTTTAGTCGATATCGCGAAAACGCCTTCACATATACATCTAAGGGCCACTCGCTTTTAAAACCCTCCTTAATACCTTTAATTTGATACCTATATCGTACAAACATTCTAGAGTCACCCCTGGCCCACCCTAATGGCGATATCTCGAAAAGGCGTCCACCTATAGACCTAATGCCCACTCCCTCTTAAAATGCTCAGTAACACCTTTCGTTATTTACCCATATCGTACAAACATTCTAGAGTCATCCCTGGCCCACCTTAATGGCGATATCTCAAAAAGGCGTCCACCTATAGACCTAATGCCCACTCCAGCTTAAAATGCTCAGTAACAACTTTCGTTTGATACCCATATCGTACAAACACATCCTAGAGTCACCCCTGGCCCACCCTAATTGCGATATCTCGAAAAGGCGTCCACCTATAGACCTAATGCCCACTCCCTCTTAAAATTCTCAGTAACACCTTTCGTTATTTACCCATATCGTACAAACATTCTAGAGTCACCCCTGGCCCACCCTAATGGCGATATCTCAAAAAGGCGTCCACCTATAGACCTAATGCCCACTCCAGTTTAAAATGCTCAGTAACACCTTTCGTTTGATACCCATATCGTACAAACATTATAGAGTCACCCCTGGCCCACCCTAATGGCGATATCTCGAAAAGGCGTCCACCTATAGACCTAATGCACACTCCCTCTTAAAATGCTCAGTAACACCTTTCGTTATTTACCCATATCGTACAAACATTCTAGAGTCACCCCTGGCCCATCCTAATGGCGATATCTCAAAAAGGCGCCCACCTATAGACCTAATGCCCACTCCAGCTTAAAATGCTCAGTAACACCTTTCGTTTGATACCCATATCGTACAAACATTCTAGAGTCACCCCTGGCCCACCCTAATGGCGATATCTCGAAAAGGCGTCCACCTATAAGATTGATGCCCAATCCCTCTTAAAATGCTCAGTAACACCTTTCGTTATTTACCCATATCGTACAAACATTCTAGAGTCACCCCTGGCCCACCCTAATGGCGATATCGCAAAAAGGCGTCCACCTATAGACCTAATGCCCACTCCCTCTTAAAATGCTCAGTAACACCTTTCGTTTGATACCGATATCGTACAAACATTCTAGAGTCACCCTTGGTCCACCTTTATGGCGATATCTCGAAAAGGCTTCCACCTATAGAACTAAGGATTACTCCCTTTTAAAATACTCATTACCACCTTTCATTAGATACCCATATCGTACAAACACATTCTAGAGTCACCCTGGCCCACCCTAATGGCGATATCTCGAAAAGGCGTCCACCTATAGACCTAATGCCCACTCCCTCTTAAAATGCTCAGTAACACCTTTCGTTTGATACCCATATCGTCAAACATTCTAGAGTCACCCTTGGTCCACCTTTATGGCGATATCTCGAAAAGGCGTCCACCTATAAAACTAAGGATTACTCCCTCTTAAAATGCTCAGTAACACCTTTCATTTGATTCCCATATCGTACAAACACATTCTAGAGTCACCCCTGGTCCACCTTTATGACGATATCTCGAAACGGCGTCCACCTATGGAACTAAGGATCACTCCCTTTGAAAATACTCATTAACACCTTTCATTTGATACCCATATCGTACAAACATATTCTAGAGTCACCCCTGGTCCACCTTTATGGCGATTTCTCGAAAAGGTGTTCACCTATAGAACTAAAGCCCATTCCCTTTTAAAATACTCATTACCACCTTTCATTTGATACCCATATCGTACAAACACATTCTAGAGTCACCCCTGGCCCACCTTAATGGCGATATCTCGAAAAGGCGTCCACCGATAGACTAAGGCCCGCTCCCTCTTAAAATGCTCAGTAACACCTTTCATTTGATACCAATATCGTACAAACAAATTCTAGAGTCAGCCCTGGTCCACCTTTATGGCGATATCCCTAAATGGCGTCCATCCATAGAACTATGGCCTACTCTCTCTTAAAATACTCTTTAATACCTTCCATTTGATACACATGTCATACAACCACTTTCCAGGGTTACCCTAGGTTCATTTTCCTACATGGTGATTTTCCCTTATTTTGTCTCCATAACTCTCAACTGAGTATGTAATGTTCGGTTACACCCGAACTTAGCCTTCCTTACTTGTTAATATAAGTACACCAATACATTTGTATGCATATGGGCGAACAATAATTCTTTGGCTGTCGATTGTGTGCTCGGGTTCATGACCTTTCCTGTTTTTTATACCCAGCTGTACTTGTACACAGGATATTATAACATTGATTGGATAACGGTTGGTTGTACAAGTATAATAGAATTGAGATAGATATAGACTTCCATATATCAAAATTATCAGTATCGAAAAAAAAATTTATTGAGCCATGTCCGTCCGTCTGCCATTAACACGATAACTTGAGTAAATATTGGGATATCTTCACCAAATTTGGTAAACGAGCTTATCTGGACCCAGAATAGATCGGTATTGAAAATGAGCGAAATCGGATGATAACCATGCCCACTTTTTATATATATAACATTTTGGAAAACACAAAAAACCTGATTATTTAGTAAATAGTACACCTAGAATGTTGAAACTTGACGTGTGGACTGATAAAAATGGGCGTGGCACCGCCAACTTTTGATAAAATCAATTTTATTTTACAAATATTATTAATCATAAATCAAAAATAGTTAAACCTATCGTAACAAAATTCGGCAGAGAGGTTGCCTTTACTATAAGGAATATATTGAAGAAAAATTTACGAAATCGGTTAAGGACCACGCCCACTTTTATACAAAAGATTTGGAAAAGGGTCAGTGACGAATAAAATAAGCTATATCTTTGCAAAAAAGAGCTTTATATCAATGGTATTTCATTTCCCAAGTGGATTTATACCAATAAATGGGAAAACTTCAAATTTTAAAAAATGGTCATGGCACCGCCCCTTTTATGACTAAGCAATTTTCTCTGTTTCAGGAGCCATAACTCGAAAAAAAATTATTTCAGAATAGAACCATATGTATATGGATTATTGCGCAGCTTGTAACACTATTAAGCACACAAAACAAACAACAACAGCATTTCAAGTGTACAGCTGGGTATGTGATGTTCGGTTTCACACAAACTTCGACTTCCTTACTTGTTTTAATTGTATTTGCTCTTACAGGATTTTGCCCCAGGATTTTCCCCTAATGTTTTTTATAAAATTTGCGGGCGTGAATAGATGCCTACTACATCTTTTCCAGTTTTAGTTCAGAAATTTACAACTCAAGTTCAGAAAATTGCAAATCAAGTTCAGAAAATTACAATTCAAGTTCAGAATTTCCAATTTAAATTCAGAAATTTACAATTCAAATTCAGAGTTTCCAATTCAAGTTCAGAAAATTACAATTCAAGTTCAAAATTTTTATTTCAAGTTCCGAAAATTACAATTCATTTTCAGAAAAATAAAATTCAAGTTCGGAAAATTTTATTTCATGTTCAGAAAATTACAATTCAAATTCAGAAAATTATAAGTAGGGTGTAATTTTTCAAAATTTATTCCAATTCATACTACGTAATGTAATACTTATATGTTATTTGCGGAAGTGTTGATGCGTCGTTGACAATGGTGGCTTGGATATAGGTTCCCCAAGTTTTCTCCAAAGTGTGTAAATCCCGAGCTAAGAAATCAAACGGAGGATAGCTCTTTGCAACAAGTGTAAGAGGACGCTCCGACCATGAAAGTACTTCAGTCGAAACCGCAATTTGGAAGCAGTGGAAGAGGGGAGACTTCCGCAGAGTTACGAGAGGCAGGTGGAGGAAGACTTGACACACAGTACTTATACGTTACTTGCGGGATTGTGGACGCTTCGTTGATTTTGTCATCACTGCTGTCATACTCAATGCAGATCAGTGCTTGTGACCTTTCGAATATAGTTGGATGCCCTTGTAACTGACCTCTTATGAGAGGAGGAGACAGAAGAGAGGAAATGGTTTTTTCGCTTCTCCTTCATTTGAGCAAAATTGATTTAAGTGAGTTAAAAAGTCCAATGCTTCCTTAACAGATATCCTTGTATCAAATTATTAGCGCTAACATTTGCCATCTTACATACTTTTATTTTCATTGCATGAAAGAAAAAATTCCTAACAAACTTTCTGAACTTGAATTTTAATTTTCTGAGCTTGAATCGTAATTTTCTGAACTTGAATTGTAATTTTCTGAGCTTGAAATGTAGTTTACTGAACTTAAATTGTAATTTTCTGAATTTAAATTAGAATTTCTAAACTTGAATTGTAACTTTCTGAATTTGAATTTTAAATTTCTGAATTTAAATTGAAATTTCTGAACTTGAATTGTAATTTTCTGAACATGAATTGGAAATTCTGAACTTGAATTGTAAATTTCTGAACCTAAACTGAAAAAAGGTGTAGTAGCTCAAGCTACGCACTTAAAGCCCTGTCACGTAAACAGTTTTTAGATAGATGCGTTTTACTCAATCTTATGCATTATGAGTAGATTGCACGTATTTTTATGAAGAACGGTAGATTGAGCGACACTGGCGCCATCTGATATGGACAAGTAGCCAACTCCCAGCTTTAGTTGCAAGCAAAGCATAAGAAGAAGAACTTGACATTTGCTTTGGCTAAGGGTGTTGTCATACTTTGCAAGTGAAATTATTTTTCCCACTCGTTGGTAACTTTTCGGACATTTTTCGGAATTAAAAACTGTAATATAACAAATGAATATGACACAAAATATGTTAGCAAGTATATTTGTTGTATAGGGAGAATGTTGATAACAGTGCTTCTTGAAATTTTGCATGTGAATGGGCAAGGCGAAATAAACTTCAGTTGCCAAGTCTGGAGTTCCTTCATATTTACAAACGCAACATTTTTGTTGATTGTGGCGATGTTGTTCCTGGAATGCAGAAGCTTGTGTTAAACGCATCTATATGAAAAGTTTCATTGTGCCGCGGCCTTACGCCTTTCTGTCTATATTTTTTCATTCCAAAAAGACGTCGCGATTCTCTTTCTCTCTCACGCTAGCCTTCACACACTCTTCCTGTTCGATTTCAACAAAATTAACTGTTTCTATGTGGGAAAATGCGTACTAGTGGCGTAATATAGGACAGAGGAGTAT
The DNA here is from genome assembly GCF_040869045.1 of Eurosta solidaginis. NCBI lineage: Eukaryota > Metazoa > Arthropoda > Insecta > Diptera > Tephritidae > Eurosta > Eurosta solidaginis. The sequence goes on from NC_090319.1 coordinate 243,297,946, forward strand.
TTTTTAAAGTACTCTCATATCACAAAACGGGTTAAATTTACTAACAGACCACCAAAAAATGATACCTTATATAAGGCTTATTTCATATCACTAAAAGGCTGATGATATCAGGCCTTAACTCTATAAGGAATATAAATTTTATGACGTTTTCCTCATAATACTCCTTATTTTTCTGTACCTATGCCATAAAGCATAAATTTTTTTCTGAAATATAATGTTATGTATAAGGCTTTTAGCTCATCTAAAATAAGGATTACATAAGGAAGTATTATAAGCTATTAGGCAGAATATAAAAACCCTATTAAAAGGGTTATAGACCAAAAAATTTGGCTTAAATACGTTCTTGCTTTAAGATACTACTTGCCGTATTGGGCCTTTAATTTAAGGCTCAAAACTAAAAGTGAGCCTTCGATAAGGCGCTATATAAGATAATACATTGAGTATAACAACCTGATTATAAGGTTTATGAACCAGGTAGAAAAAGCCATAAAATGACATATTCCAACCCAATTATAAGTCTTAGTGCACATATAAAATCATGCATACATAGGTTTTATAATAAGACACCACCTGGCTTTAAATTCCTTGATTCTTCTTATAATCACCTATTTCAAAATTTTTGTTTTTCTTAAAGTAGTTTATTTATTTATAGTTGTATTTCTTATAAATAAAAACACCATTTATTAATTTTTGGAAAGTACAAAAAGGATATTAACTTATTCAAACTAATTTTTCAAATAAAAAAAAATCAATTTTCCCACTTACGAAATTTTAAAGACTAGAGCTAGGTTATATTTATCATGTATCTTTTCAGTTAAGGCAATCATTATTTTTTATTTCTTGCTTTACCTTAAAGATAAGGCTTATTTTTAATGCAAATACGCCCTAAATAAGGCGTTATTAAAAGTATCATACGCCTTTTACTATATATACCTTATTCTAAAGTTTATCTGTCAGGAGTAAACCCAGTATCCCTTATTGCTTACAAGCACTAATGCCAGTTTTTGCTGGGAATGTTGGCAGTTCAAATACATAAGAATGTGTCCAAAGTATAAGACCGATTTCGAAAAAGAATTTTTTTCTTCCAAAGTGTGGCTTAAAACTGTCGATGGCGATGAAAAATTAAGCATTTAACAGGCGCCCAGTCACTGATCCGTTGTGCCAACTAACGCCAATTGATAACACCAAGGAAATTTCCATCGGTTTCCAACCGGTCCTTTCATCGGAGTGGGCGCCAAACCCTTCCTCTGCTTCCATACGTGGGTTTTTGCTTAGAATATCTTTTTGGCCAGAGCATCCATCATCTTTCATTCACAAAATATGACCTAGCTTCAATTCGCTGGACCATGTTGATGTGCATAAAGCCCGCACAGCGCATCATTGAATCTAATTCGGTACTCACCACCGCCATTACCATAGCTATACAGGCAGCAAGAAACGTTGTAACTTTGCGTGAGGATTACCGATCTATTGCTTGAAATTGCACAAAATAGATTTTTTTAAATATACTTACATACATTAAGTAAAAAAGTTTTTCCAAACTTTTACTTTACGGCTGCGGCTGCGTTCATACAATTTTGATGAACAATTTCTTTTTTTCGAATAAATAATTTATTGGAGAAAAGAAAAGTCAAGTCATAAAGAGTTTTTTGCATAACTTTCCACAAATATAAATCTAAATAAATCAACACCACAATCCCTACAAGCCCACAAATGTTTTTGTAAAATTACTATAAGCTCAGAAATGTATACACAAGATTTGGGAAACGGTTATTACAATCAGCATGTTGATTTGCAATTATCGGGTTAGAGAAAGTGACTCCTTATAAATAAACTTAAAATTAAATTTGAAAAAATATTTGTACATAAACGTTTTGCCAAACGTATAGTAATCATTTAGTGAAAAAAATAAATAACTTTTGAAGTAGTTTTTTTATTTGTTAAACATTTGTAAAAACATTTTGATATAAAAGTATCCTTAAACTTGCATACTTACAAAAATATTTATTCGATTGTTACCCCAAAGGATAGTTGTATAATTTTTTGAAGAAAAAATGTATGCATACTTAATATCTTCTAGATCGGTCTCATATGCAAACACGTGATTACACTACCTGTAAAATAGTGTGTGCAATAGCGTATGCTCGTTATGCTCGTGAATGGTGAGCATTCGATTACAATGAACGCGCTTATTTTGCAATCACCATAAACACCATAATAAGGGTGAAATTTTAATAGCTCAATTATGGTCCCTACATGGCTTTTAGAAGCGCGATACGTACCACATAGATCTCTCGCTTTTAAGACTTATTTATGCACGCAAATATACCCTGCAGTTTAACCAACGTGTTTGAAACTAACGCACGACCGATATGAGTCTCATAACAATTAATCGCCCAAGATTGAATTATCAAAATTTTAGATAAAAGAATCTGGTGGGCCTTTCTCTTCTGTGACACCACAATAGTTACCAAAACTAAAAAAACTCTTTTGAAACGAGTTTGGTCTTTTACGCACACAACAAGATAAAGTGCAGTGTTTACACTTTCTCCAGTAATATCAAAAGTAGTTTTAGGGTGCTTTTAAAATTAAGCACCAAAATAGTGCAATGTGAACAAATTTTGATGTAAACGCATGTAAACAGCGTGTCGCAGTGGTGTGGTGGTAACGTGATCCGTCTTTCATACCGAGCGTACTAGATTCAAGTGCCGGCCGAAGCAACATCCAATTTTTTGGATTTTTATTATAATTTAAGTTCGATTTTAAGAATAGTTTTTTCAGCACATCTTGATTTATTAGAATTATAAAATGTAACGGTATTGTTCGGGACATGCTCATAAGGCGATATCTCCATATCCTTCATTGATAGTTTAATCAGCTCATTCGTGTGATATCCATATTGACGTAAAATATATTTAGGTCATAAAGGTGCAAACTTTGGTCAATATCTCCACAACGAGGGCTACCCTGCAAAAATCGCGAGTACTCCATGCATGCATGTACGGAGTACTCGCTATGGACCAAGCGAGTGCTCCAAAACTAACCACAATTCATACAAAAAATATGGTGCAATTAACATTGCGATGTCCTAGGACTGGACCATATACTCCAGCTCCGCATTACATCAGAGTAATCCATGGAGTACCCACAGTCCAATAAACATCGTGCAGTGATTACAATCGTTAAAACGAGCAATGATCGGCTTACAATACGTTCGTGTAGAAACATGAGTTGGTCCATTGCTGCATTACAGTGGAGTATAAATGTAAGTACTCCAGTGGACCACATGAACCAACGATTTTTGCAGGGTAATATAGAAAAATAAGTTCAGTCGAATTGAAACAGTTGTATTTGCCCCGTTTCTCACTTGATTGAAAAAATTCGATTACCACCAGATTTAACAAATGTCTAATCGGACTCCAACATATAGCTAGCTGCGCACCAATTTTAATCAAGACATCTCAAAATTTGAGTAACTAGTTTTCTTTCAAACAGACAGATGGACAGATAGATATGGCTAAGTCAACTAAGGATGGAGACATTCTGGTCATTTCGGTATACATGCTGGTGGACCTTTTTTCCTTTAGGAATTTACAAACTTTGGGAGAAAGACCAGACGAATCGCCAATCGTTTTTCTATAGGAGAATAGCGCGGTTGTTGCTTTTTTTACTCGCTCTGATATATTGTACCTCCAGCGTAGCTTCTTATCTTTATGACTCCCACAAACTATAATGCGCCTTGTACTTCCTCAATAATGCAGTTTTCATTAGGTTACAGGAAGTTTGAGCGAATTTTTATTGCATAATAATATAAATATCGTCCACGTACGAAGTCACTTATGTCTCTTCGCCTTCAAGAGTCGTAATTGTTTTACGATCATCACGCAAAGTAGTAGGAGGGTGGGGCCGTGTGTAGAAGTCCACGAAAGTGGGGAAAGCTTCTGACCGCCATTCACCTGGGAATGGCCAGACCGATTCTTTTGCATGCGGTATTAACCCGCTCATTACTGCCGGTCGCTTGCGGCCAAGTATCCTCTGGGTAGCCGCTAAACACCCGTTTAGCGGTGAGCTAATGTGAGAAGGCGACAACCTGGCTAGGCCACTCTGACATAATCGGTTTAAGGGCTAGCCGGAGGAGATTTCATCGGCAGCGTCTGTACACCTCTAGGTGCGGCTGCAAGCGGGCGTCTGTCTTGGAGCAAGCGGCTCGCTATATAAACGTGCCAAGTAATATTTTCACCCCCGCTGAGCGGGTTGTGCGCTGGGCTTGGGACCCGCCACGTAAAACCATACTCCAATGAAATATAACAACAAGCCTCGGATAAATACACTCTCTATTGATGACGACCATGGCAAACGTTTGAAGGACAATGAATTGAGGGCATGCACCTGGAACGTCCGCTCCCTGAATGGGATTGGTGCAGATGCCCGGCTGGTTGATGTCCTCGTCAAAGCAAAATCTGACATCACCGCCATCCAAGAAATGCGTTGGACGAAGCAAGGAAGAAAGAAGGTCAAAAATTGTGACATATATTGGAGTGGCCATACGAATAAGCGCAGTTTCGGCGTCGGATTCGTGGTGGGAGAGAGACTTTGTCGCCAAGTGCTGGCGTTCACGCCTGTGGACGAGCGTCTCGCCGCTATTCGAATAAAAGCAAAATTTTGTAATATATCATTCATCTGCGCCCATGCGCCGACAGAGGAGAAAGACGATGAGGTGAAAGACACTTTTTATGAACAATTAGAACGCACATACGAGCGCTGCCCCCGTCATGATATAAAAGTCGTGCTTGGCGACTTTAACGCCAGGGTGGGCAAAGAAGGTGTTTTTGACCCTACAGTCGGAAAGTTCAGCCTACACAATGAAACTTCTCCTAACGGACTGAGGCTGATTGACTTTGCCGGTGCTCGAAACATGGTCATATCAAGCACGAGGTTCATGCATAAAAAGATAAATCAAGCTACATGGCTGTCTCCTGATCGAAATACTCGCAATCAGATCGATCACGTTGTGATAGGCGGAGGGCATGCCTCCAGTGTTTTAGATGTGCGAACGGTCCGAGGACCTAACATCGATTCGGACCATTATCTCGTTGCAGCCAAAATACGCACCCGCCTCAACGCGGCTAAAAACAAGGAACAAAAAACACAAGGAAAGCTAGACGTCGAAAAGCTTCAATCACAACAGACTTCCAATGATTTCGCAACTCGACTCTCACACCTGCTCTCTGAGGGCACAACTCATCCTGAAGGAATACAGGAGCAGTGGGAGCATATCTCCAAAGCACTTCATACTGCCGCCGAGGAAAAAATTGGTTACCGGCGGCCACGAAAAAACAACTGGTATGATGAAGAATGCCGCGTTGCAACCGAAAGAAAAGACGCTGCCTACAGGGCTACGTTAAAAGCGAGCGCGACAAGAGGAGTGTGTGAACGCTATCGTGAGTTGAAAAGGGAAGCGAGACGCCTTTTCAGGAAGAAAAAAGCAGAAGCAGAAAGGCGTGAGTGCGAGGAGCTTGAGCTGCTAGCCACAAGGAATAACGCCCGAAAATTCTACCAAAAAATACGGCGACAGACGGAAGGTTTTAAGACCGGGGCAAACTCCTGTAGGAATGAAAACGGCGACCTTGTAACTAATGTCCAGAGAGTGCTTAGATTATGGAGGGAACACTTCTCTGCTCTCCTAAATGGAGGCAGCAATTCACCGCGCAGAGATGAAGAACCCGATCCCGCAATCGATAATGATGGAATATATGTCCCCCCGCCCGATTATGACGAAGTTAGAATAGCAATAACCAGATTGAAAAACAACAAGGCCGTGGGCGCTGATGGATTGCCTGCGGAGCTATTCAAGTTCGGCGGCGAGGAGTTGGTAAGGCGCATGCAGCAGCTTCTTAGCAAAATATGGGCGGACGAAAGCATGCCCGACGGTTGGAATCTAAGTGTTCTTTGCCCAGTCCACAAGAAGGGGGATACTGCAAAATGCACCAACTATCGTGGAATCAGCCTTCTTAATATCGCATATAAGGTCCTTTCAAGTGTATTGTGCGAAAGATTGAAGCCCACCGTGAACCGGCTGATTGGACCTTATCAGTGCGGCTTCAGACCTGGTAAATCTACCATCGACCAGATTTTCACAATGCGCCAAATCTTGGAAAAAACCCGTGAAAAGAGAATCGACACACATCACCCCTTCGTCGACTTTAAAGCCGCCTTCGACAGCACGAAAAGGAGCTGCCTATATGCCGCTATGTCTGAATTTGGTTTCCCCGCAAAACTTATACGGCTGTGCAAAATTACGTTGAGCAACACCATCAGCTCAGTCAGAATTGGGAAGGACCTCTCCGAGCCGTTCGAAACTAAACGAGGTTTCAGACAGGGTGACCCCCTATCGTGCGATTTCTTTAATTTGATGCTGGAGAAAATTATACTAGCTGCAGAACTTAACCGCACTGGAACAATATACTATAAAAGCGTGCAATTACTGGCATATGCTGATGACAGTGATATCATCGGCTTAAACACCCGCGCCGTTAGTTCTGCTTACTCCAAGCTGGAAAAAGAAGCGGTAAAGATGGGTTTGATGGTGAATGAGGACAAAACGAAGTACCTGCTGTCATCGAGCAAAGAGTCAGCGCATATGCGCCTTGGCAACCACGCTACTGTTGGCAGCCATAATTTCGAAATAGTAAAAGACTTCGTTTATTTGGGAACCAGCATCAACACTAGCAACAACATCAGCACTGAAATCCAGCGAAGAATCAATCTTGCCAATAAATGCTACTTTGCATTAGGTAGGCAATTGAAAAGTAAAGTCCTCTCTCGGCGAACGAAAATCATACTCTACAAGTCACTTATCGTACCCGTCCTGCTATAAGAAGCATGGACCATGACAACAGCAGATGAAGCGGCTTTGGGAGTGTTCGAGAGAAAAGTTCTTCGAAAGATTTATGGACCTCTACGCGTTGGCGATGGCGAGTACCGAAGAAGATTTAATGATGAGCTGTACGAGCTAGACGCAGACATCAACATAGTCCAGCGAATTAAAATGCAGCGGCTGCGCTGGCTAGGCCATGTTATGCGAATGAAAGATGATGCTCCGGCCAAGAAAGTGTTTCTATCGGAACCCGCCTATGGAAGCAGAGGTAGAGGGCGGTCCCCACTCCGTTGGAAGGACCAGGTGGAAAACGATTTAAACTCCCTTGGTGTGACCAATTATCGCCGGTTGGCGGAGCGAAGGAGCGACTGGCGCGCCTTGTTGGACGGCCATAACCGTTTAGACGGTTAAGCGCCAATTAAGTAAGTAAGTAAGCTTGACTAGCTCAAAACTAGCGTTGAGCGACATCAGTAATTGGCAAACTAGAGAAAAGAAAGATCCAGTACAAGTTCCTGAAATCCCCAATACTGTACTGTTGTTGTTGTCGTTGTTGTAGCGATAAGGACGCTCCCTGAAGGCCTTGGGGAGTGTTATCGATATTGATGGTCCTTTGTCAAATGCAGATACGGTACGTTCCGGCACCAAGCCCATGAGGAGTTCGGGGTCGCCAGAGCCTCGGCGGGTAATGAAACAGAATTCGCCACGGATAGGTGAGGTTGACAATTGGGTTGGAGAAGCTATATATTGCGCTGGCAACCCCTTGAATCTATTTGGTATTTTAGTCGGCTCTTACGACAGGCATACCTACCGTGGGTATATTCTAAGCCCCTAACCCGCTGGGGGTCCAATACTTTACTCGTCTTGCTCAGTGCAGATAGTTCCCGGATCATATTTCGGGAAGTATTATTACAGAAAAATTATTCATAAAAAGTGTATCGAAAAAGGATTTGACCTAGAGCTGCAAAAATATCAATTTTGAAATTGGTATATCCAATATTCGGTATGTTTTGCCTTTAAAAATATGCTTAATAATATCGAGCATAAATAGTATTAAAATTTTGCTTCACCAGTTACTGAACCTTGTAGGTTTATTTCTATAACCCTTACTAAGAAAAATACTAATTTGACGCGATGTTGCTCTGCAGTGCTTTTGTACGAGTCTCTCTTCAAATTTGTGGCGTGCTGTTTTAAGCATTTTCTACAAATTGCGGGACCATATGCATTTCTTAATGGGACATTCGCAATGATAGATCAGTACACTACCTCACTACACCCATAAAATATCGACATCAATTTTTAACAGCTCCAAATAGAGGAAGTATGAGATCTCTAGCCAACTAATGGTGACTTTTTTTCTGACTAATATATTGCAATCATTCTGAATAATGGCAGGGCTGTCATATTTCGTTGTTTTATTCAACATATTTTTACATGGTGACTTGTTCGTTTCTCAAAATGTTGCACCGCAATCCTCTCAAAACGAAATGGTAGCCGGTTCACCCGTTGATATAATCTGTGAAATACGATATTATTACGGTTATTTTTAATTAACTTACTTCGGTAGGTGTCTTTGTATATAAATTAACTGTTGCGAAAATGTTTGAACAGCAGAACTGTTACAGAGTGGTACATTTTAAGTTCTATAAGTTAAGAGGGCGTGCGTGGGCGATACCCACAATGCAACTCGGAGACATTTTTGTCCATTGTGAGTGCTCTCAGTAAGTACAGGGTGGCGGCAAATTCGTTTAGCACCATTACCTCCTAGCGGTCCTCAACGAACCACTTGATTTCCTGATGAACCCAAGAAGAAGCGAGGCGTCCGTCTTCCCAACCTCTGCCAAGCTGTCGAAGAAGCGTGAGCACAGAAATCTGAGCCTTCTTCTTAGAAGTGCCGGCCATCGGCTGAGAAAGTGGTAGATCGACTCCTCTTCCTCCTCACCATGACAGCTTCTGCATAGGGAGCTTGTTGGTATTCGCCACCGTCGGAACATTGGTGCGATAGCACAATGACCTATGATGACACCCGTAAGTATCCTCACCGCAGGAAGCTGGTGCCCTTCCTATCCAAGCATGGCCATAAACACCTTGAGACTTCGCAATGAACCCTATTGGTCCATAGAAAATCCGTTGCCCTGTTCTCATATTCGTCGATTCTCGCTAGGAGACAACTCAGCGGGGGTCGGACGGAGCTGTCCATCTCACTTATATCTAAGCCGGAACCTTTCCTAGACATCTCATCGGCGAGTTCATTCCCTTCAATGCCGCTGTGGGCAGGGACCCAGCAAAGGGAGACATTGGGATGACTTATAGAAACCAGAGAGGCTGTACACCTCCGCACGATGTTCGATTTTGTCATGTTGGACTCTACTTCCCTTAAGGCGGCTTGGCTGTTAACAAAGATTGCTACGTCGGTGTTGGAGACAGCGCTATCTTGGAGCAGCTTTGCCGCTCTGTCTTTGGCATAGACCTCAGCTTGGAATACACTGCATGCGTCAGGAAGCCGTAATGATTGGCTTAGCTGTAGATATGTCGAGTACATCCCAGCTCCAGTTCCCTTTTCCATTTTCGAGCCGTCGGTGTATATTGCGATGCCCCTGTCATTGTCTAGGCCTACTACCCATTCCCCCCTTGAAGGATATCGTATGTTCTAAACCTTCCAGTCCAGGCCCCCTCTGATGTGGTCTGTTATGGATGTTAGGTCGGTTATTATTCCTTTTAATTGCCCCTTCGTCACATCGTCCAGAATCGTCGCGTATCCGTGCTTAGCTGTTTTCCACATGTTGGATTCTCTTAGTCGTAGAGATCCTCTAGCGGCTAATCCGTGCACGAACACTTGTAGAGGCGTGAAGTGAAAGATGACATTTAGCGCTTCCTGAGGTGCGCTGCTCACGGCGCCTGACATTCCCAGGCATACCAGCCTTTGGACCTTCCCGATCCTCTGCTGATTACTCTTTTTGTCTAGCGCGTTCCACCAGACTAGAGCTCCATATGTTAGTATCGGTCGAATGACTGTGCTGTACATGCTCTGAAAAAAATGGTGCTAGTAAAATCAACAAATCGGTTCTGTTATTTTTGACTTAACGGAGATTCGGTGAAATTGATCGAATTATGGTTAATTCGACCTAGTTATTTGTCAAGCGAACAAATTGGTTTAGTCATTTCAACAGAAGAGAAATTGTCGCTCTTAAGTTAACAAAATTTTGTAAAATTGACAGATTCCTAATCAATCTAACTAATTTTTTTGTTAACACAACTGATCTTACAGGTCATGTCAACGGCGATCAACTGTCAATACATGATCAAATTTCAAAGGAAATTTTACGCTCACTGCGCTCTCTACTTTATACTTATAACAATGGTGCAACTTGTTAAAAAAAAAACACTAAAATAAGAAAACCACCAAATCGAAAAAACATACAAAATGGGAAAACAATAAAAAACTAGTTTTTCAGTTATCAATACAAAACGAAAAACCCCTTTTAAGCTATTGCATAGATTTTATCGCGGGCTTGGCGACTAAATCAAAAAAAACTGTAACGGATATTTGTCAAAAAAGGTTCGAAAAGGCTCGAAAAGGTTCGAAAAGGTTCGTAAAGGTTCGGTGTTAGCAACAGGCCAAATACATAAAATTGGATCTCTATCATAAACAGCGGTGGGCACCACTACATTTACATGGTTACCAAAGTGTTACATGCCAACCTAATATAAACGCACGCAAGTCATTTTCTGTCAAAAATGTCTCATGCACATACAATTTGTATGAGGGCAACTCAAATTGAATTTGCTGCGTGAAAACCTAACTCGATTTCCAATTTTTGTTCTGTATGACATTTAGATTTGACGTTTGCACACATTGTCGCAACGCATGCTTATTTGGGTTAGGGCAAAAAACGTCGGTTGTTTGCGTGCGCTAAAAAAACGCAGTGCGGTTTTATTAGGTTGGCTTGTAAGCGACCATATATGTATACGATAAGCGATAGCACAATGGCTACTTCGTGAAAATCAACGACAGCTCTTTTAGTTTGATTTCGATGATCGTACGGTGAGGAAGTGTCGCACGCGCGCTTAAAATAGAGTACCAAAGAGTGCGTGTGACACGTGTTCACCGTTCAAGGCGGCCACCGTGGTGTGATGGTAGCGTGCTCCGCCTACCACACCGGATGCCCTGGGTTCAAACCCCGGGCAAAGCAACATCAAAAATTTTAGAAATAAGGTTTTTCAATTAGAAGAAAATTTTTCTAAGCGGGGTCGCCTCTCGGCAGCGTTTGGCAAGCGCTCCGGGTGTATTTCTGCCATGAAAAGCTCTCAGTGAAAACTCATCTGCCTTGCAGATGCCGTTCGGAGTCGGCATAAAATCATGTAGGTCCCGTCCGGCCAATTTGTAGGGAAAATCAAGAGGAGCACGACGCAAATTGGAAGAGAAGCTCGGCCTTAGATCTCTTCGGAGGTTATCGCGCCTTACATTTATTTTTTTTTTATTTATTTAATAAATAATAAAAACAAATTTAAACTATTTAAGTGAGTTTTTCTGTTAAATTACTTAGATTTACATATTATAATATTAGGTTTCCTCTTATTTAGTGTGTGCATTGTGGAGTTCCAGCAGGAATAACGGTAATCAGGCGCGTATCCAGAAAAAAATTTAGGAGGGGGGGGGGGGTAGGTTTTGGCCAAAGTGTCACTAAATAAGAATTACCAGTAAATATACACATATTTAAATTTACTTCAACAGTAGAGTAGAAGTTGAGTAGAGCCAGACCATTCACCCTCTCCTGGCCCATTGTACTTCCTAGATAAGTTTTTAACCTTCGAAGGGAAGAGAAAGAGCGTTCACCAGGAGCAACGGAAACTGGAAGCGTCGCAGCAATTTTTATATATCGACGTACCCTAGGGAAAAAAAGACGCGGAACAATTACTTAATGCATCAATGAACGTGCTTGGTCGCTCTTCCATTGGGATTGTCAAACAATGCCTGTAAAAGTTTTGCTGTGTTTTTTTATTATGGCGTAAAAAAGTATAGGTAATGTCGATACAAAATTACACTTTTCGAAATTCTTCTTCGTTTACAAGAAAAATTTTTTTGTTTTTGAATGGAATATTTTAGTGAAAAGTTAATAACTTGCCTGTATATTCTTTTTGTAAACAAAACATTAGCCTACTCTCAAAAAAAATTTCATAGATTTATTGCAAAACACCTGTGAGTTATTAAGTTTTCATTAAAATATTCCTTATTTTTTTTTAAACACTGTATCTTGAAAACGAAGCCGAATCTCGAAAAATCGCTCAAGTGTATTTTTGTATCGACATTTCCTACATATCTTTGCAGTTTTTGTTGAAATCCCAGAGATCAATGAAATTACATTGGCGGTTTTGACGTGGCTTTACTCGGGTGAAACATACGAAAATGAGATGCCTGAGCATGAAAATAATTCAAAATTCGATATTCTATGAGGATAATTGTGATGTCGGAAAAAACGAAACTAAATTACCTTTGCCTTATTTTCATTTCAGCTTGAAATTCTTCGGTCGAAGAGTGTGTTTTTGGCCATTGAGTCTCAAAACATTCGACTCTCTACCGCGCCAAATGAGTGAACCATTGAGGGAGTTTGGGTGTGGCCTCTCAGACTTTCTCTGATAATTGACTAGCGACTACCAATAACTTCTCTGAGTGTGAAATATTATTTAATTTTATTCTTTCCCATTTTCATTATTGCTATTAATGCTATCTTCTTAACAGGGGTTTTACAGACGAATATTTTTCAATTTTCGGAAATTTCGGGAGGGGGAGGCTCAGTCACCAAAGATATACTTATAACAAAATATGGACTTCGTATTTTAGTTTGCTTTTTATCCTTTTGACGTTTTTTTTCAAATAATATTTCAGTTTTTTTATTAATTATTAGTATATATAGGTTAGGTTTGTGGATGCCACTTAAGTTTTTTGAAGCTTTTTGTTGAAATATTTCATATAAATTTAATAATTTCTAAAATAATAATTTAATAAATAATAATAATGTTCCTTCATATGTATTAAATTACTATTGTTGTACTAAAAAATAATTACTTTTCTTATTGTACTAATGCATTTATTATACTTAGTTGAGCAGAGCTCACAGAGTATATTAAGTTTGATTGGATAACGGTTGGTTGTACAGGTATAAAGGAATCGAGATAGATATAGACTTCCATATATCAAAATCATCAGGATCGAAAAACAATTTGATTGAGCCATGTCCGTCCGTCCGTCCGTTAACACGATAACTTGAGTAAATTTCGAGATATCTTGATGAAATTTGGTATGTAGGTTCCTGAGCACTCATCTCAGATCGCTATTTAAAATGGACGATATCGGACTATAACTACGCCCACATTTTCGATATCGAAAATTTCGAAAAACCGAAAAAGTGCGATAATTCATTACCAAAGACAGATAAAGCGATGAAACTTCGTAGGTGGGTTGAACTTATGACGCAGAATAGAAAATTAGTAAAATTTTGGACAATGGGCGTGGCACCGCCCACTTTTAAAAGAAGGTAATTTAAAATTTTGCAATCTGTAATTTGGCAGTCGTTGAAGATATCATGATGAAATTTGGCAGGAACGTTACTCCTATTACTATATGTACGCCTAATAAAAATTAGCAAAATCGGCCCCTAACATGATAACTTGAGCAAAAATCGACATATCTTTACTGAACTTAGTTCACGTACTTATCTGAACTCACTTTATCTTGGTATAAAAAAGAACGAAATCCGACTATGACCACGCCTACTTTTTCGATATCGAAAATTACGAAAAATGCCATAACTCTATACCAAATACCAAAAAAGGGATGAAACATGGCAATTGGATTGGTTTATTGACGCGAAATATAACTTTAGAAAAAACTTTGTAAAATGGTTGTGATACCTACCATATTAAGTACAAGAAAATGAAAAAGTTCTGCAGTGCGAAATAAAAAACCCTTGAAATCTTGGCAGGTATTACATATATAAATAAATTAGCGGTATCCAACAGATGATGTTCTGGGTCACCCTGGTCCACATTTTGGTCGATATCTGGAAAACGCCTTCACATATACAACTACCACCACTCCCTTTTAAAATACTCATTAACACCTTTCATTTGATACCCATATCGTACAAACATATTGTAACGAATTTGCTGCAAATCCTCTTATTTGCAACCCTCTGCTAAGTTCGTATCGCTAAACTGTTGAATAAATAACTCCAATATGTAATAATGCAAAATGGCCTTTATTCAAGTACTTCACAATAACACTTATACTTTGCAACGAATAGCTTGCTTAATAACCAAACTGATTGACAGCTCAAATGAAACTCTACTATTCAAAATAATACTGCTATAGCTCGCTAGATAGCGCTTAATCCAAATCTCAAATCAAACTGAATTACTTCTTACTCGCCTGCCCCGCTTTTATAGTTTACGCTGCATACTTCTAGGCTCTTCCATTTCCAGAACTTACCAACTATATTCGTGTGTGTATAGTTCTCATATAGTTCCTACTTGTTTACAATTGTCTACTTTTTAGCGCTTCTCAGATGTACATATGTGAGTTTGTAGTTTACAGTCTCCCGCACACACATAAGCGTATAAGTAAATTCATCTGTGTGTGACATCTCATCTCTCGCTGCCTTGTATGTAAATGTTGCTCGTCGGAATGTGTACATATGTGTAGACGCAATTATTGATTCGTTTATGTAGATACATAATGATTGAATTATTAATGTGAATTCACGTCACTGCTTAGCATCGGCCTGGAGATGGTAGCACTCCTTAGTTTTGCTAATATTCGTAACACTGCCCTCCACTCGTCCCGATCAGACAAATCTCTCCATCTAAACGCTGCTAATCTCTCCAAATGTACCACTCTTCTACTCCGTGGTTTCTCAATGCTTTGTATGCGGTAGATGGTATCACTGATCTTCTTCACAACTTTGTACGGGCCTTCCCAACTGCACCGAAATTTGGCTGGAACACCTTTCCGCCGGTGAGGGTTGTTTAACAGTACCAAATCTCCCACCAAGAAACCTTCCGAATTAAAGTTCTTGTCATGCCAGTGTTTCATCTTACTACTCATTACCCTGGGCCGTTCCTTCACACTTTGTTTGGTCAATGAACCACTTCGTAGAGCTTGCGCTGGACGGATTTGCTTTGCATAATCGGTATCGTTCCCACATTTCACAACAGTAGTGTGCTCCGGCTTGAAACTACCCTCGCATTCATTCTCGGAAATTCGTTGATTCGTTTTCCTGCGTCTTTTAGGGTTTGTCAATGCCAGTGTTTCTCTCGCAGGTACTTTTGATTTTGATTTATTTGGCCCATTCGATCTATCAACTTTTGCCTTTGACTTTCGTGGTCTTTGTCGAGTCTTTTCCACCAGTACCCGATTACTGCTGAACCCTTTTTCCAAACTAAAGTTAATTGGTATGTCCTGGTTCTTATAGCGCATAATTTTTCTCCGCATATCGATCCTGATGTCATGGTCAACCAAGAAGTCCACTCCCAATATGACTTCATCAACGATCTCCGCCACAACGAATTTGTGTAGAACCATGACTTTCCCAATTAATACCTCACATACCACTTCGCCTTGGACTTGATTATATTCGCCTGTGACCGTACGCAACCTTGCTCCAGGTAATGACTTTACTCTCCTGTAGACCAAATCAGATCGAATCAAGGAATGAGATGCCCCCGTATCTACAGTCAGTACACGCTCTTTACCATCCACATTCCCTCTGACGGTAAGACTGCTTGATTTCCTTCCAATTTGCGACACAGATATCACAGGACATTCAACAGCCGGGGCAAGTTTTCGTTCTTTACATTCGACACGCTCTTGCTCATTTCCGCAAGCTTTGGTTTACGGCCACCAACATAGTTGGAACTATTAGGACCAAGATCGCAATGGCGTGCAATGTGACCGAACTTCCCGCATTTGAAGCACTTGATAACTTTTTCACTCCGTTTTTGCGATCCTTTCAGCGCCTCCAATATTGCGTCTACCCACCCTGGCCTTTCTACTTCCACACGGCGTGCTTTGAAAACTGGCTTACACAGAAGCGACGCTGTTTCCTCAATCAGAGCTTGTGACACCGTTTCTGAAAATGTTTGCTTTGGGTTCGCGTATGTGGCTCGCTTCGTTTCCACGTCCCGTATGCCATTTATGAAACTCTGGATTTTTACCCTTTCAGTGTATTCCACGGGTGCGTCCGCATTTGCAAGATGAGCCAATCTTTCAATATCTGAAACAAACTCCAGCAATGTCTCATTTGCTTTTTGGTAGCGGTTTTGCAACTCAATTTGGAATATCTGTTTCCTATGCTCGCTTCCGTAACGTCTCTCTAAAGCGTTCATCAATGTTTCGTAGTTGTTCCGCTCGTACTCTGGGATGGTCTGTAAGATTTCCGCAGCTGGTCCTTTTAAAGCTACGAACAATGCGGCAACTTTATCTTCCACATTCCAGTTGTTCACTGCTGCGGTCTTCTCAAGCTGTAGCTTAAAGACCTGGAAAGGAACAGAACCGTCAAAGGATGGTGTTTTTACCTTTGAATTACTAGTTAAAACTGCTGGGCGATTTAGTTGCAACTGCTCGATACGTCCTCTCAAAGCATCCACCTCGGCCTCTATTTTTTCTTCAAACTGTAAAATTTTTGTATCTTGCGCCTCCAACTTCGAGGAAATACGTTCTTCTTGCTCTTCCAGTTGAGCAGAGATCTGCGATGATATCTGTGCTGAAATTTGCGCCGACATTTCGGATATCCGTGCCTCTTGTGCTTCAACCTTCGCTGTTATACGGTTCTCCTGCGATTCCAGCTGAGTTTCCATCTTGGATGTTATGCGTGTCTCTTGCAATTTCAATTGTGATGACATGTTGGTAGATATTTGTGATGACATTTCGGACATTTGTGCCGATATTGCAGCCAACATCATGTTCAGGTCTGTGTTCGTCATTGTCTGCGGTGTTTCATTTTTCTCTTCAATTTTTGCTGTTGTCTCGTCCTCATCAGGATAAAAGACATACTCGTCCACATCAACTCCTTCTGCTTCCATTGCCTCTCGTAGCCGTGCCTGAAGTTCGAGTTTAACGCCGCTTGTATTCAATCCACGGCTCTCCAACTCCTTCTTTAGTTGCTGGATCTTCAATTCACTTAACTTTGCCATGTCCTTGTTGTCCTCTAGAATTTATTCAACAATTCATCTTCTGACACCAATTGTAACGAATTTGCTGCAAATCCTCTTATTTGCAACCCTCTGCTAAGTTCGTATCGCTAAACTGTTGAATATATAACTCCAATATGTAATAATGCAAAATGGCCTTTATTCAAGTACTTCACAATAACACTTATACTTTGCAACGAATAGCTTGCTTAATAACCAAACTGATTGACAGCTCAAATGAAACTCTACTATTCAAAATAATACTGCTATAGCTCGCTAGATAGCGCTTAATCCAAATCTAAAATCATACTGAATTACTTCTTACTCGCCTGCCCCGCTTTTATAGTTTACGCTGCATACTTCTAGGCTCTTCCATTTCCAGAACTTACCAACTATATTCGTGTGTGTATAGTTCTCATATAGTTCCTACTTGTTTACAATTGTCTACTTTTTAGCGCTTCTCAGATGTACATATGTGAGTTTGTAGTTTACAGTCTCCCGCACACACATAAGCGTATAAGTAAATTCATCTGTGTGTGACATCTCATCTCTCGCTGCCTTGTATGTAAATGGTGCTCGTCGGAATGTGTACATATGTGTAGACGCAATTATTGATTCGTTTATGTAGATACATAATGATTGAATTATTGATGTGAATTCACGTCACTGCTTAGCATCGGCCTGGAGATGTTAGCACTCCTTAGTTTTGCTAATATTCGTAACAATATTCTAGAGTCACCCCTCGTCCACCTTTATGGCGATATCTCGAGAAAGCGACCACCTATAGAACGAAGACCCACTCCCTTTTAAAAATACTCATTAACACCTTTCATTTGATACCCATATCGTAAAAACAAAGTCTAAGTTGCGATACCTCGAAAAGGCGTCCACCTATAGAGCTAAGGCCCACTCCCTTTTAAAATACTCATTAACACCTTTCTTTTGATACCCATATTATACAAACGCATTCTAGAGTCATCCCTGGTCCACCTTTATGGCGATATCTCGACCACCACTCCCTTTAAAACCCTAATAAACACCTTTAGTTTGATACCAATATTGTACAAACGCATTCTAGAGTCACCCCTAGTCAACCTTTATGGCGATATCTCTGAAAAGGCGACCACCTATACAACTACAACCACTACCTTTTAAAACCCTCATTAATACCTTTCATTTGATACCCATATCGTACAAACAAATTCTAGAGTCAGGCCTGGTCCACCTTTATGGCGATATCCCTAAATGGCGTCCATCTATAGAACTATGGCCCACTTCCTCTTAAAATACTCTTTAATACCTTCCATTTGATACACATGTCATACAAACACATTCCAGGGTTTCCCTCGGTTCATTTTCCTACATGGTTATTTTCCCTTATGTTGTCACCATAGCTCTCAACTGAGTATGTAATGTTCGGTTACACCCGAACTTAACCTTATTTACTTGTTAATAAATGAAATGAAATAAAAATAAATATTTTACAAATGGTATTAATGAAAATACATAATTTACTTTGCTGTTACCCTGCCTTTAAATTGTACATTAAGTTGTACAGTGATTCTGTTCCAAGAGCACTTACCACCTCAGTTATGTGGGTGACCTCTCTACAATGCCGATTACAATTTCAGAAAAGTATGTCTTAGAGTAATAAACATCCGAAGATTGTTCGGATATCGTTTACTTTCTCCATTACCAGTAATGATGTAAGTAATCAGTTTTGTCCACAAAGCGGCCATGCTTATGGAAAAGTAATATTGATTGTTATTGATTCTGTATTGCATACTGAATTCGAAGTGTTGGAGAAGTATTGGATTACGTAATGCATACTTTCGCCGCTGGGTATTTTCATTTATATATTCATATGTATGCATATGTAGCAAGCATGCGTATTTATTTATTCACATATTTACGTATTTATGTGGCGGCCGCCGTGATGTGATTGTAGCGTGCTCCTCCTACCACACCGAAGACCCTGGGTTCACACCCCAGGAAAAGCAACATCAAAATTTTAGAAACAAGCTATTTCAATTAAAAGAAAAAGTTTCTAAGCGGAGTCGCCCCTCGGCTGTTTTCGGCAAGCACTCCGAGTGTATTTCTACCATGAAATGCTTTCAGTGAAAACTCATATGCCTTGCAGATGCCGTTCGGAATCGGCATAAAACAATTAGGAAAACAATTTGTAGGACAAATTAAAAGGGAACACGACGCAAATTGGAAGAGAAGCTCGGCCTTAGATCTCTTCGGAGGTTATCGCGCCATACATTTATTTATTTATTTATTTATGTATATGGCAACATAGGTACTTTCATGCGAAGCTGTCGTAACAACTTTTTTTGTTCATTTGACTACTAAAACGGTCAATTACGAATCAAAGATTTGTGCGCAGTTGATTCAACATCTTGTTGCGATGGATAAAAATTAACAGACATTTCGGTTGAATTGACCCGTATTTCGGTTGATTTTACCAGTCTTTTTCTTTCAGTGTAGGCTCATGAAATGAAACAAAAGGTAGACCAACTCAGAGCAAGAAATTTTGTCACTAAACACTAAAAATTTAAAAAATTAAATACTTGGAGTGATTTACCTCCGATGAGATCTATGCCGAGCCTTTATTCCAATATGCGTCATGCTCCTATTAATTTTCCCCACAAATTGGCGCGACCTACATATTTTACGCCGACTCCGAATGGCATCTGCGAGAAGCATTCCTGAAAAGCTTTTCATGGCGGAAATACACTCGGAGTGTTTTTCAAATCATTGACGAAAGAACTTTTTTCTAAATTTTAGATGTTTCTTTGGCCGATACTTGATCCCAGGGCCTTCGGCGCGGTAGGCGGAGCACGAAGGTAATTGCGAAACATTTAAACCGGGAGTAATCTTTGCTTTAATATTATATTTTCAGCAATTCTGGAGCTTAAATTCAGTAATGCTTTATGCATGTAATATAATAAATAAAAAAATAAATGTAAGGCGCGATAACCTCCGAAGAGATCTAAGGCCGGGCTTCTCTTCCAATTTGCGTCGTGCTCCTCTTGATTTTCCCTACAAATTGGCCGGACGGGACCTACATATTTTATGCCGAATCCGAACGGCATCTGCAAGGCAGATGAGTTTTCACTGAGAGCTTTTCATGACAGAAATACACCCGGAGCGCTTGTCAAACATTGCCGAGGGGCGACCCCGCTTAGAAAAATTTTATTCTAATTGAAAAACTTTATTTCTAAAATTTTGATGTTGCTTTGCCCGGGGTGCGAACCCAGGGCATACGGTGTGATAGGCGGAGCACGCTACCATCACACCACGGTGGCCGTCCATGTAATATAATATATTTTTTATAAAGCAAACGTTTGAGCTTGAAGGAAATTTTTGCGCGTATTCTTGCCATCATTGTGAATTAAACTAAGTGTGATACCTTCTGCATAGACGTCAAAATTCGGAAGTGATTGGATCACCTGATTTGTAATTGACTGTCGCTGTCTCATTCTATATCTCTTTCTATCACCCGCTGAAGATAGCCGGCCCTATGCGCCGCGATATTGAACACCCTGTCAAAACGCTAAAAAGTAGCCATATTGAACATCCTGTCAGGCAGTTGACAGATAAGATATCACATTTATGCTTTGTTTTCACTATGTCAAAATCACTGACATAAAATACTGACATAACTGTCACCATGGCGATTTGGTGTCAAATGTGTTTTCATTACATATTAAAAACTGGCATGAAGTCGATATAGCAGTTTGTGCCAAAGACTGTCATCAAATTGTCGTGTCAGTCGATTGACATCCAGTTTTCACCACTGACGTCAAACGTTAAGTAAATATTTTTGAAAGCGATGGGGTTATTTCGGGACTATTTCGGGATCATTTGGGGTACCTACCGGCATCATTTCTGGGTGCTTTTCGGGTTCCGTCCGGGATCCCATTGGGGTCATTTCGGGACTTTTTCGGGATCATTTGGGGTACCTTTCGGCATCATTTCTATATGGTTTGGGCTATATTTCCGGGATCCCGTCGGGGTCATTTTGGGAATTTTTCTCGACTAATACGGGATCATTTGGGGTACCTTCCGGCATCATTTCTAGATGGTTTTGGGTATCCGTCCGGGATCCCGACGGGGTCATTTTGGGACCTTTTCTCGACTAATACGGGATCATTTGGGGTACCTTCCGGCATCATTTCTAGATGATTTTGGGTATCCGTCCGGGATCCCGACGGGGTAATTTTGGGACCTTTTCTCGACTAATACGGGATCATTTGGGGTACCTTCCGGCATCATTTCTAGATGGTTTTTGGTATCCATCCGGGATCCCGTCGGGGTGATTTCGGGACATTTTCGATCTTAATACGGGATAATTTGGGAACCCTTTCGGCATCATTTCTGGAGGGTTTTAGGGATATTTTCTGGATGGGTTTTGAGATCCGTCGCTGAGCCCGTCAGGGTCATTTCGGAACTTTTCCGGGACTATTTCGGGATCATTTTGGTACCCTTCAGGGATCATTTCTGTGTGGTTCTCTGGATAAGTCTAGAATCGTGTCGTTGTCATTTCGGGGTTTTTGGGACTATTCCGGGAACTTTTGGAGACCCTTCCGGGGCATTTCTGGATGCTTTTCGGGATATGTACGGGATCGTTTGGGGACCCTTCCGGCATCATTTCTGTGTGGTTCTCTGGATAAGTCTAGAATCGTGTCGTTGTAATTTCGGGTTTTTTTGGGATTATTCCGGGAACTTTTGAAGACCCTTCCGGGGCATTTCTGGACGGTTTTCGGGATCTGTATGGGATCGTTTGGGGACCCTTCCGGC
This sequence comes from Eurosta solidaginis, assembly GCF_040869045.1. Classification (NCBI taxonomy): domain Eukaryota; kingdom Metazoa; phylum Arthropoda; class Insecta; order Diptera; family Tephritidae; genus Eurosta; species Eurosta solidaginis. Next base: position 243,319,814 of record NC_090319.1, read on the forward strand.
ATCATTTCTGTGTGGTTCTCTGGATAAGTCTAGAATCGGGTCGTTGTCATTTCGGTTTTTTTTTTTGGGACTATTCCGGGAACTTTTGGAGACCCTTCCGTGCCATTTCTGGATGGTTTTCGGGATCCGTACGGGATAGTTTGGGTACCCTTCCGGCATCATTTTTGTGTGGTTCTCTGGATAAGTCTAGGATCGTGTCGTTGTCATTTCGGGTTTTTTTGGGACTATTCCGGGAACTTTTGGAGACCCTTCCAGGGCATTTCTGGATGGTTTTCGGGATCCGTCGGTGATATCGTCGGGGTCAATTCGTGGCTTTTTTCTGGATAAATTCGGGATCATTTGTTGGATCCTATCAGGTTATCAGCTTATATAGATCTTTTTTTACTTAATTACAAAAATAAAGTGCATTAGACAGAAAAAAATGTTTAAACAGGCAGAAAAAAATGTTTAAATAAGCAGGCTAACGTGAATAGCCCATACATTTCATTTTCTCCTTGCGGACGGGGCCGCGGGTAAATGCTAGTATGTATATTTATAAAGAGAAAAGGCACTCACGCGGAAAGAGCAGCGCAGGCTGTTCCACTTGGCAGATACCTCAAATCGCGACATCTTTAAAATATCCACCACATCTTGCCGTTGAGCCTCCCTCAAATTCCGGTCTCTGTATTGAGACGAAAGAAAATTCAAGGTCCCCTCCCTTTGATACCCATATCGGCATATCTCATGCAATTTTTTTTAAATTTCGAATAGGTGGCAACCCTAAATGGCAACCCTAATCAAAAATGTTCCTGCTGTAATGCGGAGTGAAATACCTTTCGTTTGATACCCATATCGGCATATCTCATGCAATTTTTTTAAATTTCGAATAGGTGGCAACCCTAAATGGCAATCCTACTCAAAAATGTCCCTATTGTAATGCGGAGTGAAATACCTTTCATTTGATACACATATCTGTATATGTCATGCAATTTTTTTTTAGTTTCGAATAGGTGGCAACCTTGTGAGCCATTCTGAGTGGCAACGCCTAAGTAGAAAGTCTTAGAAGGTGATACACTATCTCTGTGCCAAATTTCGTTTAAATCGGTTGAGCCGTTCCCGAGATCGTTCGGCTATACAAACAAACAAGAATTGCTCGTTTAATGAGAGATTTGCCAGCATGTTGGCAAACCTTTTTTGTGTGTCAAACGTTTCCAACAGCGCTGGCAAACTGAAATTTGGTCGTTTTCACTTGGATGCCAATTTGTCTGACAGTGAGCTGTCAAACCTGACTGCAAACGCAACTGACACTATTTGGCAGCCCGTTTTCATTATTATGGCAACATTTGACAACATATATGCCATAATGAAAACGAGGCTTTAGTTTGATTCACAATGCTTGCCATTCCTTCCTAGCGCATGTGCAGCATTATAATGAGCTTTAGCGCATACAAACACGTAAAGAACAAGACACAAAAACTTGTTTAATACCTTGATGTAATCAAGGAATTAAATTTGAAATTATTAATAATAGGATTCGAGGATTATATTGATCAGTAATTGCTTTTGTCTTTAACTCACACGGCCGCCGTGGTGTGGTGGTAGCGTGATCCGCCTACCACACCAAAAATGCTGGATTCAATTCCCCGGCAAAGCAACATCAAAAATTTAGAAACAAGTTTTTTTTTTATTAAGAAAACAGTTAATCTAAGCGGGCCCGCCTTTCGGCAGTAATTTGGAAAAAACTTCGAGTGTATTTATGCCTTGTAAGCTTCTCAGTGACAACTCATCTGCCTGGCACATGCCACTCGGAGTCGGCATTAAACATATAGGTTCTGTCCCGCCAGTTTGTAGGAAAAATTATAAGGAGCACGACGCAAATTGGAAGAGAAGCTCTGCATAAAATGTATTCGAAGGTTATCGCACCTTGCATTTATTTTTTAATTACTTGATGCATACAGACATATATAGATATATCAGATATATATATGGGGCATTCCACGGTTGGTCCCGGGAAAATCGTATGCATTTTTTCAGATTTTGACCATGACTTAAGATATTGTTTTTCAAACAGATTATTGAATGCAATATTGTTTGTGTTTATATGTATGTGTAAATAAACAAGTAAGAACGGGACTGTCTTCGGCTGTGCCGAAGACTTCATACCTTTCATGAATGGGGCTGAACAATAGTCTTATCCCGTTCTTAATCTCCGAATAATCGGATGTGTAAGATAAGAAATATATAGTGAACAGATCTACATACCTTAACGATTTTTAAGATAAATATAAAATAAAAAACAGGTAGGTACTTTGTGTGAGGATGCAAAGTTTCAGGTTTTTTGTGGTCTGGGTGTAAAACCTATGACTACGAATCACGTATTTCAACAATATATGACGTAAACGTAACTATTTGATGAAATTTGATGAATTTTGAAGCTTCTAGCCGTAAAAAAGGGGTAAAAATTACAATTTATATGGGGTATATAATATATATACCACCGATCTCTATGATTTTTTCAGGCAACAATATATGCTATATACGTAAGCATTTGGTGAAATTTGAAACTTCTAGCTGTTAAAATGGGACAGAAATTGCGAAAAGTTTCTTATCTGAACAATCGGTGGTATGAGATATATACTATATATACAACTGATCTCTATGATTTTTTCAGACAAAAATATATGCTATATACTCAAATCAAACCGAATTCCAGCGCCTCTACATTTGCGGCCTTACCCTGCAAAAATCGTTGGATCATGTGGTCCACTGGAGTACTTACCATTGTACTCCACTGTAATGCAGCAATGGACCAACTTATATTTCTACACGAACATATTGTAAGCCGATCATTGCTCGTTTTAAACGATTGTAATCACTACACGTTGTTTATTGGACTGTGGGTACTCCATGGATTACTCTGATGTAATGCGGAGCTGGAGTATATGGTCCCGTCCTAGGACATCGCAATGTTAATTGGACCATATTTTTTGTATGAATTGTGGTTAATTTTGGAGTACTCGGTTGGTCTATAGCGAGTACTCCATACATGCATGCATAGAGTACTCGCGATTTTTGCAGGGTATATACTCTCTGGTTTCCTCGTTCGCAACTTCTAGAATCTACTAGCATTGTCCATGAGCTCTCAAACTTCTCAGCTGTAACTACAATTGCACAATTTTATAGTTTTTCTCATTGCATACTTATATGAGTATCTCAGATATATGCACGTGTTAGTGCATTGACTCTCCGCTGCTCGTATACGTACATGGTACATATATGTAGACGTAGTTATTGTTTCGTTTATGTAGATACATAATGATTGAATTATTTATGTGCATTCACGTCACTTCTTAGCATCGGCTTAGAGACGGCAGCACTCTTTAGTTTTGCTAATATTGGTAACAATATACTATATATACAACCATATACATACTATATATATCACCGATCTTTATGGTTTTTTCAGACAACAATATATGCTATATACGTAAGCATTCGTTGAAATTTGAAGCCTCTAGCTCTTAAAATAGGGCAGTAATTACAAAAAGTTCCTTATCTGAACAATCGGTTGTGGGGGATATATACTATATATACGACCCATCTCATAAATTTTTTCAGGCAACAATATGTGCAATATACGAAAGTATATGGTGAAGTTTGAAACTTCAATCTGTTAAATTGGGTAAGATATTACAAAAATTCTCTTTTTCTGAAAAATCGGTTGTATGGAGGATATATGCTATAGTGGTCCGATCCGGTCGGTTCCGACAAATGTCTAATCGGACACTCAAATACACCCGCTCACCAAATTTTATCAAGATATCTCAAAAATTGAGGGACTAGTTTGCATACAAACAGACAGACGGACAGACGGACATGGCTAAATCAACTCAGCTCTTCAACCTGATTATTTCGGTATACTTAATGGTGGGTCTATCTATTTTCCTTTAAGGACTTACAATTTTCGGTTTCGTGACGAAATTAATATACCATTTCATTTTCATGAAAGGTATAAAAATAGGTAGGTAATCTGTGTGAGGATGCAAAGCTTCACGGTTTTTGTGGTCTGCATGTAAAAACTATGACTACGAATCACGTATTTCAAAAATATATGACGTAAGCGTAACTATTTGATGAAATTTGATGAATTTTGAAGCTTCTAGCCGTAAAAAAGAGGTCACAATGACAGTTTATATGAAGTATATAATATATATACCACCGATCTCAATGATTTTTTCAGACATCAATATATGCTATACACGTAAGAATTTGGTGAAATTTGAAGCTTCTAGCTGTTAAAATGGGGCCGAAATCGTAAAAAAAATATATATATACTATATATATACTATATATACCATCATATATATATTATATATATCACCGATCGCTATGATTTTTTGACACAACAATGCATACTATATACGTAAGCAATCGGTGAAATTTGAAGCTTATAACTGTTAAAATGGGGTAGAAATTGCTAAAAGTTTCTTATCTGAACAATCGGTTGTATGAGATATATACTATATATACAACCGATCTCTATGATTTTTTCAGACAACAATATATGCTATATACGTAAGCAATCAGTGAAATTTGAAGCTTATAGCTGTTAAAATGGGGTAGAAATTGCGAAAAGTTTCTTATCTGAACAATCGGTTGTATGAGATATATACTATATATACAACCGATCTCTATGATTTTTTCGGACAACAATATATGCTATATACGTAAGCAATCGGTGAAATTTGAAGCTTATAGCTGTTAAAATGGGGTAGAAATTGCGAAAAGTTTCTTATCTGAACAATCGGTTGTATGAGATATATACTATATATACAACCGATCTCTATGATTTTTTCAGACAACAATATATGCTATATACGTAAGCATTCGTTGAAAGTTGAAGCCTCTAGCTCTTAAAATAGGGCAGTAATTACAAAAAGTTCCTTATCTTAACAATCGGTTGTGGGGGATATATACTATATATACGACCCATCTCATAAATTTTTTCAGGCAACAATATGTGCAATATACGAAAGTATATGGTGAAGTTTGAAACTTCAATCTGTTAAATTGGGTAAGATATTACAAAAATTCTCTTTTTCTGAAAAATCGGTTGTATGGAGGATATATGCTATAGTGGTCCGATCCGGTCGGTTCCGACAAATGTCTAATCGGACACCCAAATACACCCGCTCACCAAATTTTATCAAGATATCTCAAAAATTGAGGGACTAGTTTGCATACAAACAGACAGACGGACAGACGGACAGACGGACATGGCTAAATCAACTCAGCTCTTCAACCTGATTATTTCGGTATACTTAATGGTGGGTCTATCTATTTTCCTTTAAGGACTTACAATTTTCGGTTTCGTGACGAAATTAATATACCATTTCATTTTCATGAAAGGTATAAAAATAGGTAGGTAATCTGTGTGAGGATGCAAAGCTTCACGGTTTTTGTGGTCTGCATGTAAAAACTATGACTACGAATCACGTATTTCAAAAATATATGACGTAAACGTAACTATTTGATGAAATTTGATGAATTTTGAAGCTTCTGGCCGTAAAAAAGAGGTCAAAATGACAGTTTATATGAAGTATATAATATATATACCACCGATCTCAATGATTTTTTCAGACATCAATATATGCTATACACGTAAGAATTTGGTGAAATTTGAAGCTTCTAGCTGTTAAAATGGGGCCGAAATCGTAAAAAAAAAATATATATACTATATATATATACTATATATACCATCATATATATATTATATATATCACCGATCGCTATGATTTTTTGACACAACAATGCATACTATATACGTAAGCAATCGGTGAAATTTGAAGCTTATAACTGTTAAAATGGGGTAGAAATTGCGAAAAGTTTCTTATCTGAACAATCGGTTGTATGAGATATATACTATATATACAACCGATCTCTATGATTTTTTCAGACAACAATATATGCTATATACGTAAGCAATCAGTGAAATTTGAAGCTTATAGCTGTTAAAATGGGGTAGAAATTGCGAAAAGTTTCTTATCTGAACAATCGGTTGTATGAGATATATAATATATATACAACCGATCTCTATGATTTTTTCGGACAACAATATATGCTATATACGTAAGCAATCGGTGAAATTTGAAGCTTATAGCTGTTAAAATGGGGTAGAAATTGCGAAAAGTTTCTTATCTGAACAATCGGTTGTATGAGATATATACTATATATACAACCGATCTCTATGATTTTTTCAGACAACAATATATGCTATATACGTAAGCATTCGTTGAAATTTGAAGCCTCTAGCTCTTAAAATAGGGCAGTAATTACAAAAAGTTCCTTATCTGAACAATCGGTTGTGGGGGATATATACTATATATACGACCCATCTCATAAATTTTTTCAGACAACAATATGTGCAATATACGAAAGTATATGGTGAAGTTTGAAACTTCAATCTGTTAAATTGGGTAAGATATTACAAAAATTCTCTTTTTCTGAAAAATCGGTTGTATGGAGGATATATGTTATAGTGGTCCGATCCGATCGGTTCCGACAAATGTCTAATCGGACACCCAAATACACCCGCTCACCAAATTTTATCAAGATATCTCAAAAATTGAGGGACTAGTTTGCATACAAACAGACAGACGGACAGACGGACAGACGGACATGGCTAAATCAACTCAGCTCTTCAACCTGATTATTTCGGTATACTTAATGGTGGGTCTATCTATTTTCCTTTAAGGACTTACCATTTTCGGTTTCGTGACGAAATTAATATACCATTTCATTTTCATGAAAGGTATAAAAATAGGTAGGTAATCTGTGTGAGGATGCAAAGCTTCACGGTTTTTGTGGTCTGCATGTAAAAACTATGACTACGAATCACGTATTTCAAAAATATATGACGTAAACGTAACTATTTGATGAAATTTGAAGAATTTTGAAGCTTCTAGCCGTAAAAAAGAGGTCAAAATGACAGTTTATATGAAGTATATAATATATATACCACCGATCTCAATGATTTTTTCAGACATCAATATATGCTATACACGTAAGAATTTGGTGAAATTTGAAGCTTCTAGCTGTTAAAATGGGGCCGAAATCGTAAAAAAAATATATATATACTATATATATATACTATATATACCATCATATATATATTATATATATCACCGATCGCTATGATTTTTTGACACAACAATGCATACTATATACGTAAGCAATCGGTGAAATTTGAAGCTTATAACTGTTAAAATGGGGTAGAAATTGCGAAAAGTTTCTTATCTGAACAATCGGTTGTATGAGATATATACTATATATACAACCGATCTCTATGATTTTTTCGGACAACAATATATGCTATATACGTAAGCAATCGGTGAAATTTGAAGCTTATAGCTGTTAAAATGGGGTAGAAATTGCGAAAAGTTTCTTATCTGAACAATCGGTTGTATGAGATATATACTATATATACTACCGATCTCTATGATTTTTTCAGACAACAATATATGCTATATACGTAAGCATTCGTTGAAATTTGAAGCCTCTAGCTCTTAAAATAGGGCAGTAATTACAAAAAGTTCCTTATCTGAACAATCGGTTGTGGGGGATATATACTATATATACGACCCATCTCATAAATTTTTTCAGACAACAATATGTGCAATATACGAAAGTATATGGTGAAGTTTGAAACTTCAATCTGTTAAATTGGGTAAGATATTACAAAAATTCTCTTTTTCTGAAAAATCGGTTGTATGGAGGATATATGCTATAGTGGTCCGATCCGGTCGGTTCCGACAAATGTCTAATCGGACACCCAAATACACCCGCTCACCAAATTTTATCAAGATATCTCAAAAATTTAGGGACTAGTTTGCATACAAACAGACAGACGGACAGACGGACAGACGGACATGGCTAAATCAACTCAGCTCTTCAACCTGATTATTTCGGTATACTTAATGGTGGGTCTATCTATTTTCCTTTAAGGACTTACAATTTTCGGTTTCGTGACGAAATTAATATACCATTTCATTTTCATGAAAGGTATAAAAATAGGTAGGTAATCTGTGTGAGGATGCAAAGCTTCACGGTTTTTGTGGTCTGCATATAAAAACTATGACTACGAATCACGTATTTCAAAAATATATGACGTAAACGTAACTATTTGATGAAATTTGATCAATTTTGAAGCTTCTAGCCGTAAAAAAGAGGTCAAAATGACAGTTTATATGAAGTATATAATATATATACCACCGATCTCAATGATTTTTTCAGACATCAATATATGCTATACACGTAAGAATTTGGTGAAATTTGAAGCTTCTAGCTGTTAAAATGGGGCCGAAATCGTAAAAAAATATATATATACTATATATATATACTATATATACCATCATATATATATTATATATATCACCGATCGCTATGATTTTTTGACACAACAATGCATACTATATACGTAAGCAATCGGTGAAATTTGAAGCTTATAACTGTTAAAATGGGGTAGAAATTGCGAAAAGTTTCTTATCTGAACAATCGGTTGTATGAGATATATACTATATATACAACCGATCTCTATGATTTTTTCAGACAACAATATATGCTATATACGTAAGCAATCAGTGAAATTTGAAGCTTATAGCTGTTAAAATGGGGTAGAAATTGCGAAAAGTTTCTTATCTGAACAATCGGTTGTATGATATATATATTATATATACAACCGATCTCTATGATTTTTTCGGACAACAATATATGCTATATACGTAAGCAATCGGTGAAATTTGAAGCTTATAGCTGTTAAAATGGGGTAGAAATTGCGAAAAGTTTCTTATCTGAACAATCGGTTGTATGAGATATATACTATATATACAACCGATCTCTATGATTTTTTCAGACAACAATATATGCTATATGCGTAAGCATTCGTTGAAATTTGAAGCCTCTAGCTCTTAAAATAGGGCAGTAATTACAAAAAGTTCCTTATCTGAACAATCGGTTGTGGGGGATATATACTATATATACGACCCATCTCATAAATTTTTTCAGGCAACAATATGTGCAATATACGAAAGTATATGGTGAAGTTTGAAACTTTAATCTGTTAAATTGGGTAAGATATTACAAAAATTCTCTTTTTCTGAAAAATCGGTTGTATGGAGGATATATGCTATAGTGGTCCGATCCGGTCGGTTCCGACAAATGTCTAATCGGACACCCAAATACACCCGCTCACCAAATTTTATCAAGATATCTCAAAAATTGAGGGACTAGTTTGCATACAAACAGACAGACGGACAGACGGACAGACGGACATGGCTAAATCAACTCAGCTCTTCAACCTGATTATTTCGGTATACTTAATGGTGGGTCTATCTATTTTCCTTTAAGGACTTACAATTTTCGGTTTCGTGACGAAATTAATATACCATTTCATTTTCATGAAAGGTATAAAAAGAAACCGGTTTTTGAAATATTTGTAACCATGTATTTGTACCAGAAAAAAAAATCACTGGAATGGGTGGTTACCGTGAGCCAAGTGAAATTTCATCGAAACTAAAAATATTTAAAAAAAAACAATAAGTTTATTCAAAACTAATAATAGTGTGAAAAATTTAATTGAAGTTCGTGTTTTCATGGGATATGCATGAAAGTCAGTTTTTATATTTTGATTTTGTCATATCCTATAAAAAAAAAAAAAAATGCAGTGTGTGTCTAAGGCTTTGTTGATACATGTTAATTTACTCTATTTCCAGAAAGATGGTTGAAACAGAAACAAGGGTTGGTGCTTATTTAATTAAAAATTTTTTTTCTATATCTACAAATTTGAGTTATTTATTTACAAATTTTTTTATTTTTCTAGGCTAAAACTTATTTGAAACTCATTTTTTTTGGTACAATGAGGTGTATTACTTTAAAAATATATTGGCGTTGAAATCTAATAAGGAGGGCAACTCGAAACTTGGCGAATATATGTGATTTTCCGTGGAATGCTCATTATGTGTTCTTACAATCTACATAATATGTACATACATATTACGATATATGCAAATTGCTTTATATCTGACACATCAAATGCATTAGTTTAATTGCATATATGTTCAGCGATCAAGTTAGTTCAGAGCGTTTATTTTGCCTCTATTTTAATTTTATGGAAATTGCTTTCTAAGACCCTTAGTTGCGCCATTTTATACATCATAGTTTCCATTGCAAGAAAATCTGTATAATCATGGTAATATATTCCAATTCTAACCCCAAAAATTTATTGCGTACTCTTCTTTTACCTCTATTTCAAAGTATTACATATTTACTCACATTTATTGCGGCTCATTAGGGCGATAGCCTTAATTGGCAGGTAGAATGTTAATGCTCCTTCAGATACAGTAATATGTTGTTTATCTTACTGCTGCCGCTGTGCCGGAAACTGGTTTATTTGTTATTATTCGCTGAGTTAGTGGCTGATGGGGTACTTTCGAATCAGGTAGCTAATAAACTTATGCAGACATACTACGTACATATATACACATCTAAACGCACACACTAGCATATTATATATATACAATATATGCATCAGGTGTTTGAATGTTGTTTTATAAATATTTTTGGAAGGTTGTAAGTATTTTATATTCATCAAACAATACAAGCTTAGACTTAGTTTTACCAACATGTTCTGATTCCCGAGAAACCATTCTTTTTGCCTTTAATTGCCATTGAGAATATGTACTTGGAAATATTTGCAACCAACTTGACCAAAATGTTATGCACTACAAGCCCCGGTGCAGGAAAAATAAGTAAATCATATATTTTTACACTTATATGGAGGTCGGAGGGGAATTTAGAACAACATTTTGGTGGAGAGGGTGGCTTTACTAACCGAAGGTCATCGACTGATGTGATGAGACAACATAAATCAAAATACTTTTAAAATTTTTCTAAAATGGGGTCAGTCGTATGCAGTGCTTTCCCAAATATTCACAGTCGGTTTATTTTAAAAAAACTTGAAGGCCGCGCATTATTGCATTATTGAAAGAGATGATCATTCTTTATCTACTACGCAAAACTATAATTATTATTTTGATTATTATTATTTTTGTTATTAATACTGATACTTTTAATATATTTTTGACTATAATTATATATGTTATTATTATAGTTCTATAGGTGGACGCCATTTAGGGATATCGCCATAAAGTGGACCAGGGCTGACTCTAGAATTTGTTTGTACGATATGGGTATCAAATGAAAGGTCTTAATGAGTATTTTAAAAGGGAGTGGGCCTTAGTTCTATAGGTGGACGCCTTTTCGAGATATCGCCATAAAGGTGAACCAGGGGTGACTCTAGAATTTGTTTGTACGATATGGGTATCAAATGAAAGGTGTTAATGAGTATTTTAAAAGCGCGTGGGCCTTAGTTCTATAGGTGGACCAGGGGTGACTCTAGAATTTGTTTGTACGATACGGGTATCAAATAAAAGGTGCTAATGAGTATTTTAAAAGAGAGTGGGCCCTAGTTCTATAGGTGGACGCCTTTTCGAGATATCGTCATAAAGGTGAACCAGGGGTGACTCTAGAATTTGTTTGTACGATATGGGTATCAAATGAAAGGTGTTAATGAGTATTTTAAAAGTGCGTGGGCCTTAGTTCTATAGGTGGACCAGCGGTGACTCTAGAATTTGTTTGTACGATACGGGTATCAAATAAAAGGTGCTGATGAGTATTTTAAAAGAGAGTGGGCCCTAGTTCTATAGGTGGACGCCTTTTCGAGATATCGTTATAAAGGTGGACCAGGGGTGACTCCAGAATTTGTTTGTACGATATGGGTATCAAATGAAAGGTGATAATGAATATTTTAAAAGGGAGTGGGCCTTAGTTCTATAGGTGGACACCTTTTCCCGATATCGCCACAAAGGTGGACCAAGGGTGACTCTATAATGTGTTTTTACGATATATGTATCAAATTAAAGGTATTAATGAGGGTTTTAAAAGGGAGTGGTGGTAGTTGTATATGTGAAGGCGTTTTCGAGATATCGAACAAAATGTGGACCAGGGTGACCCAGAACATCTTGTGTCGGGTACCGCTAATTTATTTATATATGTAATACCACGAACAGTATTCCTGTCAAGATTCCAAGGGCTTTTGATATCGCCCTGCAGAACTTTTTCATTTTCTTCTACTTAATATGGTAGGTGTCACACTCATTTTACAAAGCTTTTTTCTAAAGTTAAATTTTGCGTCAATAAACCAATCCAATTACCATGTTTCGTCCCTTTTTTCGTATTTGGTATAGAATTATGGCATCTTTTTAATTTTTCGTAATTTTCGAAATCGAAAAAGTGCGCGTGGTCATTGTCGGATTTCGGCCATTTTTTACACCAATACAAAGTGAGTTCAGATAAATAAGTGTACTGAGTTTAGTAAAGATATATCGATTTTTGCTCAAGTTATGGTTTAACGGCCGAGCGGAAAGACAGACCGTCGACTGTGTATAAAAACTGGGCGCGGCTTCAACCGATTCTGCCCTTTTTCACAGAAAATAGTTATCGTCCCAGAATCTAAGCCCTACCCAATTTCACAAGGATTGGTAAATTTTTGTTCGACTTATGGCATTAAAAGTATCCTAGGCAAATTAAATGAAAAAGGGCGCCAATTTTGAAATTTTCTTTTATTTTTGTATTTTGGTGCACCATATCATTACTGGAGTTGAATGTTGACATAATTTACTTATATACTGTAAAGATTTTAAATTTTTTGTTAATATTTGAATTAAAAACAATTTTTTTAAAGCGGGCGTGGTCGTTCTCCGATTTTACAAATTTTTATTAAGCATACATATAGTAATATGTGTAACGTTCTTGCCAAATCTCATCATGATATCTTCAACGACTGCCAAATTACCGCTTGCAAAACTTTTAAATGACCTTCTTTTAAAAGTGGGCGGTGCCACGCTCATTGTCCAAAATTTTACTAATTTTCTATTCTGCGTCATAAGTTCAACTCACCTACCAAGTTTCATCGCTTTATCCGTCTTTGGTAATGAATTATCGCACTTTTTGTGTTTTTCGAAATTTTCGAAATCGAAAAAGTGGGCGTGGTTATAGTCCGATTTCGTTCATTTTAAATAGCGATCTGAGATGAGTGCCCAGGAACCTACATACCAAATTTCATCAAGATACCTAAAAATGTCCTTATCGTGTTAACGGACGGACGGACGGACATGGCTCAATCAAATTTTTTTCGATACTGATGATTTTGATATATGGAAGTCTGTATCTATCTCGATTCCTTTATACCTGTACAACCAACCGTTATCCAATTAAAGTTATTATACTTTGTGAGCTCTGCTCAACTGAGTATAAAAATACTCGTATTTGTGGTCCGATTTGGCTCACATTTGGAACAAATATTACATATAGGCCACATCGAAATACTTTGGAGTTCGAGGAGGGACAAGCATACGTGGTGCTGAGTCGAGTAAAGTTTTTGGAAGAATTATGTATTGTATGTATTTTTTTTTATGTATTGCGGACTTAGATTTTAACAAATTGTGAAGAAAGATCCCTTGTAATAATGAGTCACTAAATTAACTAAAAGTATGAGAAATATTAGGGAATTAAATAAAGACTGAGAACAAAAAATAATTTTAAAAAATTTTTTTAAGTTAAACGGTTTTATTGAAAACAGTACTAACAGTAAGTGATATTAATACTAAAAGCTATAAAATAATTAGATTGGTCATAGGTACTAGTCATCGCACTCCTTACCAGTCTAGGGCGTTGACAGGCAATTAAATAAAAGCCTTGGACGCGTCAAATTTCTATTGATAGTCATAAGTAAGATCAACTGAACCTTAATCAGGCTATGCTATCCTTCACATTTTTAGAAATGTCCCGCACCCAACGCTTTTATTTAATGGTCCTATCAACGCCATAGATTGATGAGGAGTGCGATGACTATTACCTAGGACCTACCTAATTATTTTCAAGCTTTTAGTATTAATATTACTTAATGTAAGTATTATTTTCAATAAAACCGTTTAACTTGAAATTTTTTGTTTTTAATTATTTTATTTGTATTTATTTCTTATGTCCCTTGAAAGGAGCAAATGCTTTATGCACTAACCGGGTTGTTGTTGTTGTTGTTGTTGTAGCAATGCTCGCCCCACCTAATAGCCGCGACCGATCACAAATTGTCATCAATATCCTCTAACGGGAGTCCAAGGAAACTTGCCGTTTCAACAGGGGTGGACCATAAGGAAAGGGGTGTTAGAGACGTTGGTTCCACATTACAATTAAAGAGATGGTTGGTGTCATGTGGGGATACATTGCAAGCAGGGCATACATTTTGTATGTCGGGGTTGATTCTGGATAGGTAAGAGTTTAACCTGTTACAGTATCCAGAACGAAGTTGAGCAAGAGTGACACGCGTTTCCCTGGGGAGTATGCGTTCCTCTTCTGCGAGTTCTGGATATTTTTCTTCAAGTACTGGATTCACCGGGCAATTCCCGACATAAAGGTCCGACGCCTGTCTATGGAGTTCACCAAGGACCTGCTTGTGTTTTTCCGCCTCATACGGCTGGGTTCTCAGGTGCCGTATTTCCTCAAAATGCTTACGGAGATGACTCCTTAGGCCCCTAGGCGGTGCTGGTTCGTCAATCAGGTGTCTGTTGGGATGCCCAGGTTTCTGGGTATTCAACAGAAACTGTTTGGTCAGCATCTAATTTCTCTCCCTGATGGGGAGTATTCTCGCCTCATTATGCAGATGGTGTTCTGGGGACATAAGAAGACAGCCCGTGGCGATTATGAGAGCAGTATTTTGGCAGGCCTGTAGTTTCTTCCAGTGGGTGGTTTTTAGGCTTGGCGACCATATGGGTGACGCGTAGCACGTAATCGGCTGGCTAATTGCTTTGTATGTGGTCAAGAGCGTTTCTTTATCTTTTCCCCAGGTACTGCCAGCAAGGGATTTGAGGATTTTATTACGGCTCTGAATTCTTGGAACAATTGCGGTTGCGTGCGCACCAAAATGTAGATCCTGATCAAACGTCACACCCAAGATTTTGGGGTGTAGGACAGTCGGTAGCGTAGTGCCATCGACGTGGATGTTCAATATGGTCGACATTTGGGGCGTCCATGTCGTAAATAAGGTCGCGGAAGATTTAGTCGGTGACAATGACAGGTTTCGCGAGGCGAAAAAACTGGAGAGATCAGGGAGATAGCCGTTTATTTTATTGCATAGCTCATCGATCTTTGGGCCTGGGCCTGTGGCCATTATTGTGCAGTCATCGGCGTAGGAAACGATTGTGACTCCTTCCGGTGGTGAAGGTAGCTTAGATATGTAGAAATTAAACAAAAGCGGGGATAGGACACCACCCTGTGGCACCCCTTGTTTAATTCTCCTTTGTTTTGATGTTTCGTTTCTGAATTGCACCGATGCCTGCCGACCACCCAGATAATTTGCGGTCCACCTTTTAAGACATGGGTGAAGGGTAGACCCTTCCAGGTCTTCCAGTAACGAGCCATGGTTGACCGTATCAAAAGCTTTTGATAGGTCTAACGCTACGAGTACTGTTCTATGGTGGGGATATTGATTCAAACCGCAATTTATCTGGGTGCTAATGACATTTAGCGCGGAGGTAGTGCTATGGAGTTTTCTGAAGCCATGCTGATGAGGGGCTAGCTGCAAATGTGCTTGGAAATGAGGGAGCAAAATGGCTTCAAGCGTCTTTGCCACTGGCGATAGGAGAGATATCGGACGATATGACTCACCTACGTTAGCTGGTTTCCCAGGCTTTAGTAGCGGGACCACCTTGGCCATTTTCCATTTCTCGGGTATGACAAAGGTGGAAAGAGACAGGTTGAAGACATGCGCTAAATATTTGAAACCCTCTTTCCCTAGGTTTTTAAGCATCGGCATGGCTATGCCGTCTGGGCCCACTGCTTTGGATGGTTTAGTGCGACCAATGGCGTCCTCAACCTCTCTAGCGGTGACGGTAATTGGAGACGCGCTGAGTTTGTGTTTATGTGCACGTCTATTGGCTCTCCGTCTATCTTTGTCGACCGTAGGATGCATTATATATTGTCGGCAGAAAGCGCTCGCGCATTTTTTCGCATCCGACAGCACCTTATCGCCAAAGGCGATGGAAACTTTGTCTTTGTGCTTAGTCGGATTCGATAGGGACTTTACGGTGGACCAAAGTTTACCTACACCGGTAGAGAGGTTACAACCTCTTAGGTGCTCTTCCCATTTCGCCCGCTTGTGTTCGTCCACAAGCAATCTGATGCGTTGGTTTATATCCCTTATTTGGGGGTCGCCTGGATCAAGCTGTCTTATAAGGTCGCGTTCCCTCGCTAAGCTCACGGCCTCCGCCGGGAAGTGGGGCCGGATTTCGGGAATTCTCCCGGCGGGAATGAAATGTGCCGGGGCGGATTCAATGACCTTACGGAAGGCACGCTCCCCTTGGCGGGCATCAGTCGGGATAGGGAGGGCAGCAAAGCTGCTGTCTGTTGCAGATTTATATTCTTCCCACTTTCCTTTTTTGAAGTTTATGAAAGTGCGTTTTTCGGTGACGATGAAGTCGGCGGTACGCTCGAACGAAATAAGTATGGGCAGGTGGTCGGATGCCAATGTTACCATCGGCTGCCAGTTGACGCAGTTTACGAGTTCTGCGCTCACGATTGAGATATCTGGCGAGCTATGACAGCTTCCTACCATACGTGTGGGGGCGTCTCCGTTAATTGTGCAGAACGTCGTTTCGTCTATTTGATCCGCCAACATCTCACCCCTACTGTCCGCCCGCAAGTTTGAATGCCATAGGTCGTGATGGGCATTGAAATCGCCTAAGATAATGCGATTGTTGCCAGTGAGTAAGGCCTCGATATTAGGGCGGTATCCACTGGGGCAACAGGTGACAGGAGGGATGTAGATGTTGATGATTTCTAGATTTGCATCGCCTGACCGGACAGATAGGCCTTGACGTTCTAAGACATTGTCACTGCGGTCGACGCCAGGATCAAATATATGATATTGCACAGAGTGGTGTATAATAAACGCGAGGCCGCCTCCATTTCCGCTCTCGTGGTCTTTCCTGTGGACATTATAACCAGAGCAGGTCTGCAATGCAGATCTTGCTGTGAGTTTAGTCTCTTGAATCGGAGCAATGCGGATGTTGTGCCGCTTCATGAAATCGACTATCTCCGTAATCTTCCCAGTTAGTCCATTACAGTTGAACTGCAGAATTCTGAAGTGCATGAGGGGAGACGCCGCCACTATAGGGGTAAGTGAGGGGTGACTACGCCTAGGTTGTGGAAGGCCAGGACGCAATTGCTGTTGTGGCCTTGGGACTGGGCGCCCTTGGGCAAGCATTGGGGTACCCGGGTGATTTGGGTTTGCGACCTGGCAACATGGCGCGATGAAACCCGTTGAGGGGTTGCCGTCGCGGAGACCAGAACATCTAGGAAAGTGGCAACACCCAAGGCAGGAGCTGCATTGAGCGGATGTCCCAAACCTATATATTCTGTGCTGGCAGACGGTGCAAACGGAGGCAGGGACTAAGAGTCTGTTTCCCTGACCTGCCCGATTGCTGCCAGAAAAGAGGGGAGGAGAAGAAGATGGGGGCAGGGGCTGATGCTCAGCATTGCTACCAGCTCTACTACGAAGGTAGTAGTTATGAGTGGTATCAGCTGTTTGAGTTGTTGGCGCCGTGGGGCGCGAGCAGCAGCGGGTACTTGTTGTGGCTTGCTGAGCAGCGAAGCTGCTGGAAGGTAGTGGGGATACGCTTAGGCGTAGACTACGGGACGCCCTTGGGCGTGAGCAGCAAGGAGCCACAAAAGATTTATAAAAGTTACGTGGACGTCGGGTTTTGGGATCAAGCCCAGAACAACCTGTCCGATGCAACCATCCCTTGCACGAGACACACTGAACAGAGTATGACCGTCCTAAAAAGATTCTTTTCTGGCAAATGCAGCAAAACCATTTCTCAGGACCGGGGTGAGGAGACGGACCCGGATTGGGTTCGATACCTTCCCGGAGTAAGAGAATATGTAGCAGTCCTGCTGCAAGGAGCTGCTGGGAGGATGACAATTTGTGGGAGGGACGAAACAAATTAAATGGGGTCACACTGAAATGACAGTCCTTGGTTGGGAAAAATCCCGAGTCGCTCCGGTACATAGAACCGACTGCCTTGGGAAGCGCACTAACCGGGTTGTTAACCCTCGGTGCTGTAGCAGCGAGCCTCTCCAAGTGCAGGACTCCCTTCTTCTCTTGATGAGCTACCCACTAGAAAGTAACCTCCCACGGCCTGCGCATTTTCCGCACCTGGGACCGCGTTTAGCATAACTTCGGGTACGGAAGCGCGATATGTAAGCAATTTTGCTACTTCCACATTATTGGGCTAAGCAACTATCTAGCCGTTAAGCGAGGAGAATATTCCTTGGATATCTGGTGACCATGTCCCATCTGTCACTTATGCAGGCCATCTTATGAATGGCACTGCCCGGGGATAGGTCGCCTAGGTTACTTCCACCCTTCTCCGTTGCTGTGCGCAGGGCCGTAGAGAGAAAATCCGAGCCCGGGACTAAGCAGTTTACGGGCCCCCTATAAAAAATCCACTAATACATTTGATTAACTTGAATTAAAGATGTCTCATTCATGAATCATTATTGATGGATTACATGAAAAAAAAAAAATGTTGCCACATCAACTAAATGATTTTTTGAGTAAGAGCTGACAATAAAATTAGCACAGAATATTTACTATTTATACTATTTTATTGTAACGTAGAAATAAAATGCTCTTTTAGCAGCCATATATTCTTTCAAATAATCTGTTCTAGTTATTTGGTAACATTTTAATACATTTCTGATAAATTTAATGATGATTATACATTTTAATTATTCAATATAGAAAGTTCGGATATCAAAGAATGGCTTTACTTGCTTTTTTCGCTGCTAAATTTTTATAGTAATATCAAAATTTAACTGTCTTGCCAAAACGGATTCAACACAAACCGTGGCAAGTCCTGAAACTCGCTCTTGAGATGAAGACGATCTATGAAAGTTTTTGATTCTTGAAAGGACGCTGAAGGAACGTTCTGCACTAGCTACAGTGAGAGGTATGGTGCAAAAGTTACGTAAAGCAACACAAATGTTGGGGAAAATCGTATACAGATTTTGAACATATGTATGTATGTAGATGGCATTTATCAATTCCAATGGTGACATACCTTTATCAAAATTTGCTTCGTAAATGTGTTTCAAGCGAATTATTTCGCATTCTAAGCTTTGAGAAATGTCCGAATTGTATTTTTCGACAAATTTTGGTGCGCTCGCCCGAATCGTAGTTTCATCCATGTCTTCAAATTGTCACAAAAAGGAAAACGTCTCGTTTAAATTTCTCATAGCTGCAAATCGTTCAGGTTAATGCCAGTGATTACCGAATCGACGATCACCGAGAATGTATTGTTTTTAAAATCAGACTATGGATTATCCTTAATCATCTCATTTCCATTATCTTCAAAACGTCTTTTGGTTTTCTCTTTCGAATGTCCGAAAACTTTGGCGAGATATTTAATTTAATAGTAACTGTTTTGCATTCGTTTAAAATTGTTTCCCATTGGTTCCTGATACACTCCAAATCAGCTAATAAGGCATCTAGATGTCGGACCTCAACATCTATGGTGGCGTCTCTAGCTTCGAGGACCACGTTTCTTTCATTAATCTATTTTCAGCCAAATTGAGGACAGCAAGATAAATTCTAGCTTGTTGATGTACTTGAGAATGCCGGTAACATCGCCGTATGCTTGCGCAGTCGAATTTGGCTTTTGGCTGAAAGACTATGAAGAGAGCTCGGTACATTTTTTTTGAGGATGTCCCATCGTTGTGGAGTTCTGCTGAAAATAGTAAAACATTTTTGTACAACTCCGAAGAAAGTAATTGCAGTCGCAGCAACAACACCACATAAATTGAGACTGTGGGTTGGACAAGGCGAGTAATCAGCATTCGAGTTTTGTCGAGAATGTGACGTAGTGCTCTGTTGTAAGCTCCTTTCATACTGGCGCCTTTATCGTACCCTTGTGCACGACAATCTTCAATCAAGTACGGCAAATTAAATCAGCGATTTTCTGACCAGTTTTTTGGTTACATTTCACGAAAGCCAAAAACCGTTCTTGAATTGCAAAATTTGTTGCTTTCGAATTGGAATGGAGTTAGCGCAAAATGAACGTAGTCAACGTGACTAGCATCAGGCATAGCATCAACGATAATAGCAACATACTTGGCTTTCTTGCCTTGATCTTATATAGTTTCCCTCACGTGCTTTGCACAAATTTCTATAAACTCGTTCTGAATGTCTGGGGAAAGATAGTGACCTTGTAAACGTTTGTGCTGCTGTTGTGAAATCCTAACTTTCTCCAAATGATCTCTAAATATCGCATCATATTGGTTTATGAGATCTTAGATGCCCAAAAAATTTCCATCGTTTCGTTCTCCAAGATATATACCTTCGCCTTTGAAAGCTAGGCCTCTTTCACCCAAAAATAAATTAGTGTCCGAAATTCTATGTAAACTTTTTTCCACTTTTGAGTATCAGTGATTAGCTGGTCATTGATATTGTGTGTATCAATTGTAGTCTCCTTTTGAATTAGATTTTGTAAAGATCGCCAATGAATATAACATTTAATGTGCTATTGAGTATTTTCGTGTTGTTGTTGTTGTTGTTGTAGCGATAAGGATACTCCCCGAAGGCTTTGGGGAGTGTTATCGATGTGATGGTCCTTTACCGGGTACAGGTCCGGTACGCTCCGGTAACACAGCACCATTAAGGTGCCAGCGCGACCATCTCGGGAACGATTTATATGGCCATATTAAACCTTCAGGTCATCCCTCCCTCCCCACCCCCAAGTTCCATGAGGAGCTTGGGGTCGCCAGACCCTCGTCTGTTAGTGAAACAGGATTCTCCGCGGATAGGTGAGGTTGACAATTGGGTTTGCGCTGGCAACTGAAGGGTTGCGCTACACAGCCCCTTGAATCTGGTATTTTAGTCAACCCTTACGGCATACCTTCCGCGGGTATATTCTGAACCCCTAACCCGCTGGGGGCAGTATTTTCATGTGATGGCAGTTTATCGTATAGCTTCTTCCAAACCTGGAATTTGAAAATCCGCAGTACAAATTTTAGGTCGATTTAAAGTATTAGTGCTTAATAGACGACATTATAGGCAATAAAAAGCATTGCTACTGGCACTCCACACTAACCAGTCACTCTCCACTTTCCATTTGGCAAGATTCTGTTTAAAAACGAGGTAGGAAATGCCTCGTCATGACAATCACGTGGAAAAATAACAGGACACTTTTGATGACCTCGACGAATAATTTCGTTGACACATGGAACAACTAAAGACTCTCCTAAATTAAAAAAAAATGCCTTAGTACCTCCAAATCGCGGGCCCCCTGAGAAACACATTTTTGTTTGATGTTTTTATTGTCTTCTCAGGCCCAGGCAAAAATTCCTAGTCAATATTTGTTGCTTTTGAAATTCGGCTTAAAATTTGCACATGGAACAACTAAAGACTCTCCTGAATTGGAAAAAATGTCTAGTACCTCTAAATCGCGGGCCTCCTGAGAAATATATTTTTGTCTGATGTTTTTATTGTCTCCTCAGGCCCAGGCAAAACTTCCTTATCAATATTCGTTGCTTTTGAAATTCGTTTTAAAATTTGCACATGGAACAACTAAAGACTCTCCTGAATTAAAAAAAATGCCTTAGTACCTCCAAATCGCGGGCCCCCTGAGAAACACATTTTTGTTTGATGTTTTTATTGTCTTCTCAGGCCCAGGCAAAAATTCCTAGTCAATATTTGTTGCTTTTGAAATTCGGCCTAAAATTTGCACCTGGAACAACTAAAGAGTCTCCTAAATCTAAAAAAAAATGTCTTAGTACCTCTAAATGGCGGGCCCCTCAGAAACCCCCCTCTTGTAGGGCCTGGCTATGCGCCTTCGAAAAATGTGTGGCGTACGTCGTCTATGAGTCCACAGTATAAGTTAATCGGATTTTCAACCTTGCCCATTCTGTGGAGATATTCCTGGAAGTAGCCGTGTCCACTTAAAAACTGTGTCAGGTAGTAGTCGACATTGCCATGTGGTCGGTCTAACCATGGCTCCAGCTCTCTGCTCGACTTGCTGCAGCACTGCAGCTCCATTGCTGTTGCTATCGTTGGAAAGATTCTTTTCGCACCTGCAAATAAGAAGATATATATTTGGCATACGACGATTTGACAGAATATCTCATTATTCCAAACTCATTTTTGGTGTTACCTTCGAGAATCTTTTAAACTGTAAAACTTTAATATACCTTCATAGTATAGTATACACGCGACAACCGGATTACCTTTACCGAAAACTAAACTTCTTCAGGTCAGAAAGAGAAAACCGTATTATTCAAATGAACATGACACTGCTTTTTCAGATCAAAATGGTATCAAAAAGTTCCATACATTTTGTTTTATTTTTATAAAAACGGTATTCATGTATAAATTTCCATGCATCGTGAAATGCCAAAATTTTGAGCCTACTGCTGTTTTCATGCTCAAGAAAAATGCAAAATGTTTCTTGTATGTTTTCTTTTGATCTGCGTACAGGCTTAATAATACCAAAATATAAGCTTTCGATTTCAAAGTATTTTCCTAAGTATGTATGTATTCTGTTTTTAAATACCTTTTTATTTTTTATTTGGTTCTTTTTTCATCATTGGGTGTGTACATTTCATACTTATATAATTTTAATAAAACAATGTAATAATAACAATGTAAATAAATGTTATGTTTAAAGACACAGAGTGAAAATTTCTGAAAGTGATCACCGAAAAACGTCATAATTTATTTTTGAGCAACAAAGATATTATATGATAGCTATCGATAATACAAACAAATGCTCGTCTTCGATTGTTCCAAAAAATACCGTAATCTTTTATTATCGCCATTTGAATTTTCTTTGTCCTTTGTCTTAAGATTTTTTAAGAATTAATGAGCTTAACACCGATAAATGATAATTGTTATTCAATTATTATTTTGGTTTTGTTGGGAAAAGAAGGAAACATTTACTGGCAATAAAACCAAATTATAATAATTGAATAACAATTATCATTTGTCGGTGTTAAGCTCATTAATTCTTAAAAAATCTTAAGTAAAATTGAACACACCATTAAACATACAAACATTGTCCTTTTGCTTTTAAAGTTGAATAGCAGCCGATAGGCTCCACCATTCAAGTTCAGAAATGCCAATTTAAATTCAGAAATTTCCAATTAAAGTTCAGAAAATTAAAATTCAAGTTCAGAAAATTTGTCGGGTATTTTTTTTTTCATCCAATGGAAATAAAGGTATGTAAGTTGGTATCTATGTGCTAAGGAAGCATTGGACATCATAACTCGTTCAAATCAATTTTGCGAAATAGCGAAGATAAAACTCTCGCTCATGAGAAGCAATTTCAATGCCATCCAGCTATATTCTTAGCATCATAACCATTGATCTACGCTGAGTATGACATCAGTGATGACGAGGATATGATCACTTAAACAGTCAACGGAGCGTCCACACTCCCGGAACTAACGTATAGGTACTGTCTGCATAGATCTTGGCGCCATATGTCAAAATATCTCAACTTATCCGCCATCATCATCATTCATCATGAATTGGCACTTAATCGCGATTTTGGCAGTTTCGTAACAAATCATGCCAGCTTTCCCTGTTTCACGGTAACTGACGGCGATTGGTAGCACAATAAGAGGTCAAGTCTTCCTCCACCTTCGCAACTCTGTGGAGGTCTCTCCCTTCCACTGCTTCCAAACTGTTGTTTCGACTGAAGTACTTTCTTGGCCGTAGCGTCTTCATGCACTTGTTGGAAAGAATTATCCTCCATTTGATTTCAAGATTCGGGATGTACACACCTTGAATAAAACTTGGGGTACACTATACCCCAACCACCATTTTGGCAACATGGTCAACGAAGCATCAACACTTCCGCAAGTAACATATAAGTATAAATCTAATTAATTAAAATAACTTTTGAAAATTAACACCCTACTTACAAATTTCTGAATTCGAACTGTAATTTTCTAAACTTGAAAAGTAATTTTCTGAACTTGAATTGTAATTTTCTGAACTTGAATTGTATTTTTCTGAACTTGAATTTAAAATTCTGAACTTGAATTGTAATTTTCTGACCTTGAATTGTAGTTTTATGAATTTAAATTGGAATTTCTGAACTTGAATTGTAATTTTCTGAACTTGAATTGGAAAATCTGAACTTGAATTGTAAATTTCTGAATTTGAATTGTAAATTTCTGTATTTAAATTAGAAATTCTGAACTTGAGTTGTAATTTTCTGAACTTGAATTGCAATTTTCTGAACTTGAATTGTAAATTTCTGAACTTAAACTGGAAAAGGTTTAGTTGAGGGGTCGATTGCTAATACGCTACCAAAAATATCCAGAGAGGTGCCATACGACGCGTATTGACCTCAGTATTAATAATCCGAAGGTGGAAAAGAAAAATGTTAACTCGTTCAAAAGATATTAAACAAAACCCGAAAAATGACCCGCTCGTCCCTCCGAAACCGGGGGTGGTATCCATAGTATTTTTGCGCAGAACACCTTTCTGCATTGGCGGCCTTCGGCCGCCCTTATAAAAAATTACCCTGGGTGGGTCCAACACCGGTTTGGAGATCAAAGCTATATCTGCGCAAAAACCCTTATGTTCATAATTTTTTGTGTGGGTACAACAACATTAAAACAACCACATGAAAATAGACAACTTCAACTGAAAATGTCTCCCGGCAGAGATACAATTTTTCTTTTCCGCCTTCGGATTATTGTTGTCGAGGTCAATAGGCGTCTTTTGACAGCTCTCTCGATATTTGTGGCAGCGTATTAGCAGTCGACCCGTCAACTAGACTTTTACCGACAATTCAAACACCAATTTGCTTGTAACTAAAAACTCTTTAAGAGCACATTTTTTATAAAAAACAAATAATTAAATGTAAGGCGCGATAACCTCCGAAGAGATTTTAAGCCGAGCTTCTCTTCCAATTTGAGTCGTACTCCTTTTTTAATTTTTCCTACAAATTGGCGGGACGGGACCTACTTGTTTTATGCCGACTCCGAACAGCATCTGCGAGGCAGATGAGTTTTCACTGAGACCTTTTCATGGCAGAAATACACTCGGAGTGCTTGCCAAACACTGCCGAGGGGCGACCCCGCTTAGAAAAATTGTCTTCTAATTGGAAAACCTTATTTCTAAAATTTTGATGTTGCTTTGCCCGGGGTGTGAACCCAGGGCATTTGATATGATATCCGGAGCAGGCTACCATCACACCACGGTGGCCGCCATTTTTTATTTCTATGAAATAAATTTCTATTTTTAAAATTGGTGCAAAAACCGTACAATAAAAATTGTGCTGGAGCACATTTTTGCACGCAAGGAAAACCACATACGCAAAATTTTACTCTCTATGATATTCCGTTGGGAAAAAAATGGCCCGCAATAATCATGCTAGATATTTTCATTTGCACACCTTGGACTTGAAGATTTTCCATACAAAATTTTATTTTTCAAATACTTTAAGTATTGAACATTTGAATATTTGTTTTGTTCTGTAAAGTATTTGAAAAATTTAATTTCTCGACTTTTGGGGGGGGGGGGGGGGGGGGGGTTGGGGTCGTCTCCAAGTAGTTCCAGCTTATTTTTAAACCCTTGAATTGGACCATTTGTGGACAGGTAGCAGCTCACTAGTGTGGTCTGCGCCACTGTTACGCGTACGTAGCCGTTCTCGGAAACACGGCTTCTTGCGTGTTCGCCTATAAGTTTCGCTGATGATTGCATAGCTGGCTCTGCTTTCGAGAACCAGTTGGTCCAGCAGACAATCACCTAACCTGCCTCGGTTCAGGTTTCCTTGAATGAAGGTGCTCACTTGCGCACCTGTTTGGCGTTTGCGAGGGTTTCCCTGCAGGTGTTGCATACTTCAGATCCGGGAGGTGGCCAACCTTCTGTGACTGCCATAAAAAGAACTTTGAGTTTCCGTGGAGGCCGAGGCCTGATGGCCGTTCTGTCCACATTTCTAGCAAGCACTGCTTCTATCAGGGCCGCAACTTGCGGTTTCGATAAGTCCACTCCCAGAAGCCTGCGCAAATCAGGAGTCATCTCAACTTAGCCCGCACCGCCAACTTAATGGTGACGTGGCTTCGAACGTACTCGGAGACCTGCCGAGACTATACCGAGACTCGCCCTGGCACCAAGACTCTTTGGTTATGTATGGTCTTTTGCGCCACGCCCTCCTCTCCGCCCGCTGTTGGTCGGGGACTGCTTATTGGTTATTCGCAGCTAACCTACAGGAGGCCTTTCACGATCCGTTACCTTGTGATCGCGGTGGAGCCCTGAGCTCAGCCTCCACCAATATTGATATTATGATTATTTTAAATATTATTAATATTATTATTGTTATTATAATATTGGTGCCAATTTGAATCTGGGGATTCTTACCCAATCCAAAATAAATTAGACACTGCAAACTGTGTTTACTGTCGCAGAATCTATCTCAAAACCCACCAAAAGGCATCCAACCTATCAACATTTATTTAGAAATAGAAAGTTGTGTTGCTTGAACTCGTTCCTTTTGGACGAAAGCGGTCGGGCACCGAGTTGCTTGTGCTAAATTCGTTTATTCCACATACAGTTGAGTTTAGGAACATATGTATCTCTTCTATCGCACACTGGACGGAAATGCTTTTTTATATTATTCGCTGCGGTCGCGATATATATAAAATCAGTGTTTCGCACATATTAAGAAAGCTTAATACCCATAATATCAATACGAGAGCACATAGTTATCAATAGCCCGACTTTCACAAAACAAAACAAGTAAAGATGGCACTGCCTTCGGCTGGACCGAACGCTTCTTATATTTTGTTAATGGATCTGAACAATAATTTTATCCCATTCGTTGAATCCGAATATTTGAATGTGTAAGACGTGTAATACATATATTGGAAGTAGGTGTACATAAGCGACCTTTTCGATATATGTGACCCGGCCTATGAAAAGGTGGCTTATGACTCAAAAAAGAAATTGTGAGAAACAGCTGTTAAAGATAAACAATGCATTTCTTCAGTTTCTTAGTAGTTTTCTTTTTTTTGAGTCATAAGCCAATTTTTCATAGGCCGGGTCACATATATAAAATAAAAAGATAGAGCAGGTTTCTTGTTGTCTGCATGAGATAGCTATGACCATGAATCACTTACATATCTGAACAATATATGACGTATACGTAAGTATTTGACGAAACTAAAAGCTTTATGCTGATAAACTGGAGCAGAAATTACGAAAAGCTCCTTATCTGAACAATCGGTTTGTATACTCCATACAATATATATGACCGCTCCCGACGATTTTTTAAGTCAACAATGTGTGCCATATACGTAAGCATTTGGTGATATTTGAAGTTTCTGTCTGTTAAAATGGGGCAGAATATACGAAAAGCTTCTTATTTGAACAATCAGTTGTATGGGATATATACCATATACACGACCGATCTCTACGATTTTTTCAGCCAACGATAACAATATACGTAAGCCTTTGATGATATTTGAATTTTCTTGCAGAAATTAAGAAACGATTGACAATCAGTTGTATGGGGTATATAATATATATACTACCGATCTCTATGATTTTTTATAAAATAACATATTCCATATATGTACCCATTTGGTAAAATTTGAAGCTTATAGCTGTTTAAATGGGGCAGAAATTGCGATAAGCTTCTGATCTGAACAATGAGCTGTATGGGGTATATACTATACATACGACCGATCTATACGATATTTTCAGACAACAATACGTGCCATACATGAAAACAACTGATAAAATTTGTAGATTGTATCTAATAAGTTGAAGGAGTGGTCCGATCCGGTCGGTTTCGACAAATGTCTAATTGGACACCTAAGTATACTCGCTAATTTTATCAAGATATCTCAAAAATTTAAGGAAAGACGGCATGGTTAAATCGAACCAGATGTTCAACCTGATCAATTCCGTTTACTTATTGGTGTGTCTATTTCTTCTCGTTTAAGGATTTTTTGAGATTCGTGACAAACTTAATATACCATTTCATTTTCATTAAACGTATAAAGAAGCAAAAAGCAATAATAAGGGACTCAGCGCAAGACAAAATATAAAGGAAGGCTGTCGGGCAAATACTAAAGGGCAAACCTCAGAAAAGTGATATCGATTTATTTTCAACAGGTAAATATTAAAATTCATTAAACTCAGGGTAATTTTTGAATTGCTCTGATACTTGGAGTGACCAGGGGCCGAATCGTAATATACAATCCGTGATCGAATGCGGTTTTGTTTTAACACAATATTTCCGAAATGGTATATCGGATTATTGAAATATATGAAGTAGGAACAACGCGTACTTACTAGATCCATAATATATTATTTTTTTAAATAGATGGATAGCCCAATTAATCGCTTGAGTGAAAGCTTTCGATCCGTGATAATATGTTACGATTCCATAGCTGCTCTCTAAAATGTACGAATGGACAAATTAACCAGTGCAACCTTCAAATTTTGTAATGCTTTTATTTTTCTTTAAGCGCCTAATAGGGTTGTAAAAGTATGCAGGTATGCAGTGTTGCAATAATAGCTTTTTATACCTTTCATGAAAATGAAATGGTATATTAATTTCGCCACGAAACCCAAAATTGTAAGTCCTTAAAGGAAATAGATAGACCCACCATTAACTATACCGAAATAATCAGGATGAAGAGCTGAGTTGATTTAGCCATGTCCGTCTGTCTGTTTGTATGCAAACTAGTTCCTCAATTTTTGAGATATCTTGATAAAATTTGGTGAGCGGGTGTATTTGGGTGTCCGATTAGACATTTTTCGGAACCGGCCGGATCGCACCACTATAGCATATATCCTGCAAACAACCGATTTTTCAGAAAAAGAGGGTCTTTGTCATATCGTACTCAATTTAACAGATTGAAGCTTCAAATTTCAACACGCACTTTCGTATATTGCACATATTGTTTCCTGAAAAAATTTATGAGATCGGTCGTATATATAGTATATATCCCCCACAACCGATTGTTCAGATAAGAAACTTTTCGTAATTACTGCCCTATTTTGAGAGCTAGAGGCTTCAAATTACAGCGAATGCTTACGTATATAGCATATATTGTTGTCTGAAAAAATCATAAAGATCGGTGATATATATAGTATATATATGGTGGTATATATAGTATATTGTTACCAATATTAGCAAAACTAAAGAGTGCTGCCGTCTCTAAGCCGATGCTAAGCAGTGACGTGAATGCAGATCAATAATTCAATCTTTATGTATCTACATAAACGAAACAATAACTACGTCTACATATATGTACCATGTACGTATACGAGCAGCGGAGAGTCAATGCACTAACACGTGCATATATCTGAGATACTCATATAAGTATGCAATGAGAAAAACTATAAAATTGTGCAATTGTAGTTACAGCTGAGAAGTTTGAGAGCTCATGGACAATGCTAGTAGATTCTAGAAGTTGCGAACGAGGAAACCAGAGAGTATATACCCTGCAAAAATCGCGAGTACTCTATGCATGCATGTATGGAGTACTCGCTATAGACCAACCGAGTACTCCAAAATTAACCACAATTCATACAAAAAATATGGTCCAATTAACATTGCGATGTCCTAGGACGGGACCATATACTCCAGCTCCGCATTACATCAGAGTAATCCATGGAGTACCCACAGTCCAATAAACAACGTGTAGTGATTACAATCGTTAAAAACGAGCAATGATCGGCTTACAATATGTTCGTGTAGAAATATAAGTTGGTCCATTGCTGCATTACAGTGGAGTACAATGGTAAGTACTCCAGTGGACCACATGATCCAACGATTTTTGCAGGGTAAGGCCGCAGATGTAGAGGCGCTGGAATTCGGTTTGATTTGAGTATATAGCATATATTTTTGTCTGAAAAAATCATAGAGATCGGTTGTATATATAGTATATATCTCATACCACCGATTGTTCAGATAAGAAACTTTTCGCAATTTCTGTCCCATTTTAACAGCTAGAAGTTTCAAATTTCACCAAATGCTTACGTATATAGCATATATTGTTGCCTGAAAAAATCATAGAGATCGGTGGTATATATATTATATACCCCATATAAATTGTCATTTTTACCCCTTTTTTACGGCTAGAAGCTTCAAAATTCATCAAATTTCATCAAATAGTTACGTTTGCGTCATATGTTTTTGAAATACGTGATTCGTAGTCATAGTTTTTACACGCAGACCACAAAAAACCTGAAACTTTGCATCCCCACACTAAGTATCTACCTGTTTTTTATTTTATATTTATCTTAAAAATCGTTTAGGTATGTAGATCTGTTCACTATATACTTCTTATCTTATACATCTGATTATTCGGAGATTACGAACGGGATAAGATTTTTGTTCAGCCTCATTCATGAAAGGTATGAAGTCTTCGGCACAGTCGAAGACAGTCCAGTTTTTACTTGTTTTTGTTGTCTCCGTTTAGCTTGAAAAACCGCGATTTAGCTTTAGGCTTGTTTTAAGCTTTTCTGAGGGCTTCTTTAGCTTTTTTTTAGCTTTAATAAATGTTAAGAAAATCAAAATAAACCGTTTGGTGTACATTAAATTTTAAGAATATTGAATAAATATTGGCTGGATGTTAAAAATTTGAGGGGCTAGGAACAAACAATGCTAGTGTTATGGTAGGCAGGAATCGCGGCATAGTAACTTTATTGAAGCAACATCAACCAAATATCGTTTTAGCTCCGTGTGTTAAACAAAAGAGCTATGCAATTCTAGATGCTGCCATTAAGGACGGACTCGAACCATTGCGAATGAGATAACATTTTTCCAAAAGCCGAAATTTTTAAAAATGAAAAAGTAATAAACTGGTGTTGTGAGGAGCTTTTAAATAGTTTTGGAGTTTTTTAATTGGAGAAAACAATTCTGCAAAATTACGGCCTATCATTACATTTTGCAGAGCTTTTTTTATACGTTACAGGAACTCTAGTACTATTAAAAGTCTACGCAGAACACAATTTTTTTTTTTTTAATTTAAAATTTTTCGTCATTAAAAATATTAATATTGTGCGTAATTTTAACATTTTTCTCCTTTGCAAGAACTCCAGAACTATTTGAAACCTACCCAGAACAGTGTTTGTTTTTTTGTCTTGCGAGATTGTGTATGCCAACTTCATATATATGTTGTTGTATTAATAGCCGTGTTTTTTTTTTACACGCGTATACGTTTACGTTTGCGCGTAAAAAAACGCCTATCCTCGCTTAGATAATGCTTAGGAGACCCATCTAGCGGCAGTGGTTGAACAACTAGCCAGCACAAGTTGTACCGAAAAGCGGAGACACAACCCTCTGTTGTACGGCTGTGTATAACATATAGCTGAATCAGTTCGATGAATAGCGGACACGCATAGAATACATAGAATTAGTGAAGAGGGTGAAACAAAGACACATATTTCAGTTATATCTGAGTATAATGCGTATTTAAATTTAGTAGTACAAATTTTATGCGCAGCAAATTCAGAGGTGTATTTAAAGTTTGACGCTTAGGAGTCCATATAAAGTTTAAGCGTAAACGTCTATAGATGTAAAAAAAATACGACTAATATTAGAAGAATCGTCAAGTGCTTGACTTTAAGTAATTTTATAAAACACAGATTGCATCTGTAAATTATTTTATTTTTTTTTATGGGATTGGACTACAAATTAAATTTAATTTCTTACTAATTTTATGAATAAAAGTCGTTGACTGAACTCCAAACCGTATAGTCGCGTTTAATTTCGCTGTGTCAATGCTCTCTCAGAGAGCTCTGGTACTTAACGTGCAGTGCGTTTCCTTAGCCTTACTTATTGCAAAGTAAAAAAAAAAACTTGAAGTGTTAGTTCCTCATGGAAAATAATATTTTGTTCCCTTCGGGGAACCGATTTGACATACTGTGTGATAGTATGTTAATTCCCCCCAAATCAAAACGAAAAACAACAACTAACTCAAAAAAAGGCCTCTCACTCATCCTCACTAAACAACTCCAATGTCAATTCCCATACATTCAAAGCGTATAGCCAACGACATAACTTAAACCCTCTCTCATCCTCAACTGCTGATCAGCTTGGTCATAATATGGCTGCTGCCAATGCATCAGTCATACCCACAAAATCTCAAATACCAACAGACTACAATAACCTTATGAAATATGTACACAATCAACTTCACTCATCGTCATTGTCTCAAACGCAAGTCGACGATCTAGAAATAGATCACGACGAGCCTGCACTATAAGCTGTTTTTCCATAAATGAGCTTTAGTACTCGTAGTGATTAAAATTGATATAGTAATACAATATGATTCTTATTATTCTACAATGGAATATTAATGGATATCACAATAACTATTCAGATTTAGAAATCCTAATAAAAGATCGCAAACCCCACATTATATGCATTCAAGAAATCCACCTTAAACACAATTATTCACCTCATCCACCGAAACAATATTCAGCTCACTTTCATAATTTCACTTACCTAAACAATTCAAAGCCACACTCCACAATAGTATTCCATATAAGTTTATAAACATCACCTCAAATATATCAGCTGTTGCAATTGAAATTAATCTCCAGTATCAAATTACTATTGTATCAATATACATTGCACCACTTCAAAAATTTTCCATTTCGGACTTAGAAAAAATTCCTCTTTAACACACCCAAAATTTTAGCTGGGGATTTTAACAGCTGGAGCCCTCTCTGGGGATCACCAAAATCTAACACGACACATTTTCTAACACGTTTCCCCTACACAATGGAATTCCCCAAGGTTCCCCACTGTCTGACACACTTTTTCTGATAGAATTTGACGACATTAGCAGACTCATGAGCAAACAAAATAATATTAAACATTGCTTATATGCCGATGACCTTTACCTTATTTGCACTAATAAATAAACTCAGAAATTGAAGAGTCATTCAATAATGCTATAAATACTAAAAACACCTGGTCACATCATTCAGGGGCCGTTATTTCTTTAAATAAAAGCAAACACTTGCATATCTGCAATAAACATAATTGCGACGATATAAATGTAAAAATTAATAATTATACTATATCTAATGTAAATACCTGAAAATTTTAGGTCTAACATTCGATTGTAAACATAGTTTTAAGTACCATTGTTCTAATTTAAGAAATGACCTAGCTAACAGGCTGAACATTATTAAATATTTATCCTCAAAAAAAAGCTTTGTACATACTAACACCTTAATTAATATTACCAAAATAACAATTCAGAGCGAAATTGATTACGGACTTCAAATCTATGGAAACTGTGCAAAAAATCACCTCAAGACGATTCAGGGCCCTTATCACGCCGCCATAAGAAGGAACCTAAGAGCATTTAGGACTACCCCGATTAAGAACCTGCTAGTCAAAGGCGGCTTTCTGGCGATCTAGTCAACTCCAACTGTAGTTTAAATTCGCACTGAAAAAGCGGGCACAAGCGTTTTAGGACTTGTTACATAATTTGTTGCAACTATTTCCAACATACTAAATACAGAAGATCATCAGTCCTCGACATGTGCATGACGTTTGGTTTGCATCTTCGAAATTAAAATATATTATGCATCTTCGAAATATAAATATATTTTAATAAATAAGTCCTACCATGCCTATTTTTCAGAAATTTTTTGGTTTATTGAGGAAGCTCATGTAGCTAACCTACCTGCCAAGTATTTGCCCATATTACTGTTTACAACTCAACTCTGGTTGGGTTGAAATTTCGCAATTTGGTATTACATATTACAACTCTACCTGTCAAAAAAATGTCGGTTGAGTTGTCTAGTCTAACAACTTTTTGTGGCATTACCGTTTACAACCTTGTGTTAGTGTAGTTGTCAAGACGTCAAAATCTTACAACTGATTACTAGCAGTTGTCTCATACAATTTTGCAGTTGTTTTGAAAAAAGGTAACGTTTTACAAGACGGTTCACCACCTAATTTTTAACAAAAATTTTCAAAGTTGGTATCAGAAGACACGTCTCGACCTCCGATTTTAGAATCAGAAAACAAAAACTAAAAATTTTGTACGTATATTTGAACACACCATTAAACAAACATACTAAAAATTGTGTTTCTGTCATATCATTTCGGTTCAAATTTTCATGTGGTTGTTGTATTTTGCCAGATTTTTTGTACACATTAATGCAGAAAGGCGTTGGATCCACCCAGGGTTATTTTAACAAATCGCGGCCGAAGGCTTCCAACACAGAAAGATTTTCTATGCAAAAAAAAACTTTGGATCGGGACCCGCTTGGGCCATTTTGTGGGTTTTTGTAAATATTTTGCGACAGAAATAAACTTTTTAATTTCCGCTTTCGAATCCTAAAAACGGAGATCGAAACGCGTCTTTAGATACTACCTTTGATAAGAGTTAAATGGTGCACGGGCTTGTTGTTGTTGTTGTAGCGATAAGGTTGCTCCCCGAAGGCTTTGGAGAGTGTTATCGATGTGATGGTCCTTTGCTGGATACAGATCCGGTACCACAGCACCATTAAGGTGCTAGCCCGACCATCTCGGGAAAGATTTATGTGGCCAAATTAAACCTTCAAGCCATTGCCTCCCTCCCCACCCCCAAGTTCCATGAGGAGCTTGGGATCGCCAGAGCCTCCTCATCTGTTAGTGAAACAGGATTCGCCGCGGATAGGTGAGGTTGACAATTGGGTTTGGAGAAGCTATATATTGCGCTGGAAACCTGAAGGGTTGCGCTACACAGCCCCATGAATCTGGTATTTTAGTCGCCTCTTACGACAGGCATACCTACCGCGGGTATATTCTGACCCCCTAACCCGCACGGGCTCATAAGACGTTACCACCAAAAAAAAAAAAAATTTAAAGCCGGTAGTTAAACATTTTTCAATCAAACAATAATCAACAATTTTGTGCACATTTATAGAAAAAAAACGTTTAAACGAAGGATTACATTGAATAAATTTTTGAATTTATGGAGCGACATTCCGAAGTTGGACGAGGCTGGCCGCAGTTCGGATGCAGCCAAAATAGGTGAAATTATGCGAACGTGGGTCCCATTTATACTAATCACTACTCCTGGGCATCCTGTTTTAGAGTAAAATACCATTTTTGCTGTTTGGGTTTTAATCCGCTTAGCACAAGTATGCTCATCAATAATATCTAAAACCAGTCCAACACCAAAATCATTTCCAGAGCATATTTGATAGCTGCCATCAGCAAGGAATCTGATTGTGGCGCATAATTTGAAAATAGGGGTAAATCCTTCCGTCGAAAGCGTTTGCGGAAATGGTCCTTAATTTTGTTTAATAATGAGTAAAATGCTTCCTTTCAAATCTGCAAAATAACTTCATTTGAAGCTCATCATTTGTCACTTAAACAATTTTTTACTTGGTGCTTGGTAGTTCCAACGAATTGGAATGATCACGCGAATGTTTTCCGTATTCGCGACATGTTAATCACCAACATTTTCGCCATTATAAAATAGATTTCATATCATATAATATCTGTAATAACAAAATCACTTTTGCAAATGCTTAAATGTTCGCCACATATTGATCAGCTGTTCATTTATCTGTCAAATCATCACTTTCTTAGGTTGGCAGCACCAATTCAACTTCAACTGAAATAAGTTGTAATTCGTAATACCAAACAGGAGTTGAGTTGTCTGAAAGTTGAGTTGTTTTAATTACAACCCTTAAATTGAGTCTATGTTGCGAATAGAGTAGAATAAAAAACAGCGGGAGAATAGAACTGCATTGCATCAATATACCTCAATCTTTGTATCAATATTAAAAATAAATGTAGAAAAAATAAGTAAATACTTCAATATAAGCAAACGTTTTCTCTTTATTACTTCAAATAAGGTGTCCCAAATGCTATATATTTAAAAATGTTCATAGTTTATATCTGTTTCGTAACATGGACGTTAGTAATGTTTGTGTGTGTGTACCAATTTTTTGCGATCAGCTGTTAGTTGTGCTACTTGTTAAGGTTGAAAATGATGCCAAGTTTGAAGATAATAGCTCAATTAGGCAACGGATTATTGAATAGATCAATTATAGGAAATATTTTATATATAAAAGTGGACCTGTGAGGACGGCTGGGCTAATGGAGGGATGAGCATTTTTAACTTCTAATTTCTTTCGGTTTGGGCTACCCATATTTTTGATTGACTTAAATCGGTGGAGGCGATGAAAAAATCCGTTTAGCATACGACGGCAATCAGAATGCCCTACCAAAAAATGGTATGTAAAAAAATTAATGCGACATGCATTCAAACGGACTCTCAACAAAGAAATTTAACTATTACTTGTCCAGCTTCTGCATTGGCTTCGATCCTACAAGGCACAACCTATCTCTTCAAATATTCAACGAAGCAAACTCCTAGTCTAGTTCATGGAGTCATATTCCAGCTCGAAATCTAATTGTTTTTAAAGATTTTTATATGTAACATAATTGAAAAAAAAAAAATTTTAGGACCTAAACACGATTACTGTCCAAAAAAATATTTATTGCACAATATTATTTTAAAATATTTTTTCATTTTTATTGAACTTTCTGTGATTTTTTTGCAATTCGAAAATGAAATAATTATTAAATATTTTCGGGGTCTGCATATGACTGAGCTTATTTCGCTTCAGTAACATTTTCACTTGTTTTTTACTTCTGACACCTTGTTCTTTTATACCTTTCATGAACATGAAATGGTATATTAACTTTGGTCCGATGTTTGTAACGTTGAGAAATATAGAAGATAGACTCACCATTAAGTATACCGAATTGATCAGGGCGACGAGCTGAGTTGATATAGCCATGTCCGTCTGTACGTCCGTCTGTCTGTCCGTCTGTCTGTTTGAACGCAAACTAGTTCCTCAAATTTTGAGATATCTCAATGAAATTTGGCAGAAGGATGTATTTTTGTATTATATTAGACATTTGTCGGATCCGGTAGGATCGGACCACTATAACATATATCTCCCATACAACCGATCGTTCAGACAAGACGATTTTGGTAATTCCTGCCGCAATTTAGAAAGTATAAACGTGAAACTCGGTCATATATATTCTAATATATCATAGAAGATATCCTGAAAAAATCACTTTGATCGGAGCTATATATAGTATATATATAGTATATATCCCAAACAGCCGATCGTTCAGATAGAAAGATTTTTGGCAATTTCTCCCTTAATTTCCAATATAAAAACGTTAAACTTGGTGATATTTATTCTAATATATCATAGAAGATTTCATGAAAAAATCATTTCGATCGGAGCTATATAAAATATATATCCCATACAACCGATCGTTCAGATAGAAATATTTTAAGCCATTTCTCCCTTAATTTCCAATATAAAAACGTTAAACTTGGTGATGTTTATTCTTATATATCATAGACGATTTCCTGTAAAAATCATTTGGATCGGAGCTATATATAATATATATCCCATACAACCGCTCGTTCAGATAAGGGGGTTTTGGCCATTTTTTTATATTTATCTTAAAATAGTTTAGGTATGTACATCTGTTCACTATATATTTCTTATCTTATACAGCGCATTATTTGGAGATTACGAATGGGATAAGATTATTGTTCAGCCCTATTCATGAAAGGTATGAAGCCTTCGGTACAGCCGTAGACAGTGCCGTCCTTACTTGTTTAATTTGTCGCCACCTCAATTAAAATAAAAATGCAAAGGAAACTCCCTAAACTTAAACAGGTACAGGGCCGAATGTGCCCGAAAACAATATAAGAATCATGAAGAAATTATTCCAAAAACAACCCCGAAGTGATACTGACATTGTGCCAAATTTGTTCTGAAATAGTCTAGAAATAACTCCGAGGTGATCCTAAAGTAGTGTAGAAATGATTCCATTAATTGCCCTAAGTGTACCCTAAAGTATGTTTAACTGTCCCAAAACTGTCCCGAAATGGCCTCGAAATGATTTTTAAGTTTTCCTGAAATGATACCAAAAATAGTTCCAACATGATCCTGAAACTGTTCTGAAGCGGTCCCGGAATAGTCTACTAAATGATTCCAAAGTGTTGCTGTAACTCTCGAAATGGTTTGGAAATAGTTTTGAGATGATCCTAAATCCGGAACGATTTTGAAAGTTGTTTAAAATTTGCAGCAAAAATGTTACTTTTGTGACGAGCCGTGAAACTTAAGTGACGCTGGATGTTACTTTAAAAAAAGTGCAAAAAACTTTTTCCATAATAAAAAAAATAAAATAATAATTCAATATCAATTGTTAGATATAACCCACGAATAGTACAAACACCTTTACAATAACTAGAGAAAAGCAAATAGCTGCGCGGTGGAGCCTCACCACTGGGTAGTGTGGGGCTCGAGATATTTGGATTTAGACTTTATTTCGGAATTTTTCGGAAACGACCAAAAATGTGTGACATATATTATCACCAATAAAAGTTAAATAACTCCCCCTAAGTACTCGTAGATTTTATTGTTTAATTTTACAGAAGATACAATGGCAAAAAATTTTAAAATAAAAAAAAATAGTCAAAACGTGAAATGTTGGTCGGTTTTGTTATTTTGTCACCCTGTTTATACTGACCTAGGATATGTATGTACATATGTGCTTACTTGTGAATATGTATAAGCATCTATTCATATGTAACTGTCTTACCTGATCTTAAATTTCTTAACCAAGGTCATTTAATCCGTTTCAAAATTTTCCGAGAGAAAAGGAAAAGTACATATAATACATCAAACGTATAAACGCAGTAGTAGGTACAGCAAGTCAATGGAAAATAAAATTGCAAACATAAACAAACAGAAGTCAAAAGTCAAAATACAAAGCACTACAATAGAAACTAGTACATATGTTAAAACGGAATGCAGATGCGAAAGGAGATTTGAAGAAGTGGTAACTTCACAAAAGCGACCCTTGCTTATTTTCCGCAATTTGGGTTAGGATACACGAATAACATTTCTGCACATGCAAATTTATTTCTTTAGAGCAGGTAAGATAGAAGGTCACCAAAATAAATCGCTTTCGAAATTTAGTACAAAGGATTGTCTAGACGCATAAGGTTTGCGAATTTTTGTAGCAGTCAAGGTCACGTGTTGCAATAAGAAAAAAGCGACCGACTCATTCACGAACTTAAGCGCGCTC
The DNA here is from genome assembly GCF_040869045.1 of Eurosta solidaginis. Classification (NCBI taxonomy): domain Eukaryota; kingdom Metazoa; phylum Arthropoda; class Insecta; order Diptera; family Tephritidae; genus Eurosta; species Eurosta solidaginis. The sequence goes on from NC_090319.1 coordinate 243,359,077, forward strand.
GGACAACATATGTATATTCAACAGTAAACCAAATAGTTTTCAAACAGTTTGCCAAAATTAAACAATTCCTTTGCATCTATAATGCATTTTGAATAGCAAAAGTTTTTTTTAGATTACAATACTGCCAGTGAAATATGTGATTTGTGTAATAAAAAAAAACATATAGGAAGCTTCACAAAATGTAAAAATTGTGTATTGTAAAATACGACGTAACTGGAATAACAGTGTGTGTTTTAGAATGTAATGTATGAACTAAGTACTTTAGCAGTGTCATTTTGATTTAAGAAGAAAGTTTTTGAATACCAATAAATTCATTCATCTTGACATGGTACAAGTAGAGTCCGAACTTTGATTAAGGTGGGTGTAACCATATATTTTTGGGGGAAAACAATAACAATATGGTTAAAAGAATTGATATAAAGCTTTTTTAACATTAGATTTAAAAAAAAAACATGCACCGATTTCGGAAATTATATGGATATTCGAAAATTCATACCTATCATATGATGATACATGAATTTTCTAAGGTCAAAGTTTCTATGAAGCCTGCCTACGTGAACAACCCAATTATTTCTCTAGAATGCACGCACGGATTTTATGCACAAGTTTTGTATTTGTATTTATTTAATAAAGCATCAGTACATTAAGATAATGAAATATTTTATTTTACAACAGCATAAAACAATGGTATATAAAAAAATATGCCTAAAAGTACATTTGAGCTTCGTTCAATACATAAATAATATAGAAAAAATATAGAGAAAGGTACATATGTAATTGAAAATAATTTTGGGTAACCAATTTAAGTTTTATATTAGAAAAATAGCTGTAAAGAATACGTTTATAGTGTTTTTGGTCAAAGAAGTTTCTCACAGCACCTGGGATTGAGTTCAGAGACGTGGTGTTGACAGGACCGCAGAGAGCCGAGCCGGGCTCCTGGGACAGTTCGCGTTCACTGACCCCCCTAAAAAATAAACTCAATCCAGTAAAAAAAAATAACATAACGCACATAAATTTTTCAATTCACATTTTCAGTTTTATTTCATATAAAATAAGATTTACTGGAGCTCTTACATAAATTAAATGTTAGATTTCATTGTTTGATTGCTTACATTAACTTTTTCTAAATATGTATATTTTAAGAGCTTGAATCAGCCAAGGAAAACCTTCCGTGCTTTTTGATCTGCAAATATGGAAATTACCGATTCAAAACTGATGCTGCGAGCAAGGCTGGACTCCAACGCCAATGTTCCAAGGCTTGTCAAGTGATTTTGGCTCATAGTAGAGAAACTGCTCCCAACTGTGTTCCAATTTTTTTAAAGATACGCAAATTTAATTCTTTACTCTTCCGTTTACCAATACACCTTTACGCTTCAATTTGCTATGGCCTAGATTCAGTAAGTGCGCGTTTTGAAATGTAAAATTTTTTTTCCATATTATTTGTTTCAGAGAAAAAAGTGCATTCAAAACTCACATTTATTGAAGCTGGGTACGAGAAATACTCTAATAATTTTATTACTAAAGTCTCTGGGGTTCTGCTCTCCAAGGGAAATAATTTTACACAAAGCATTTTTATCAGTTCTACGTTGAGCATATGTAAAATTACCGCTTCCAAAAAATATTTCTGCCTTACTTCCAATAAAAATATTCTTTGAGTCAAGATACTTACTTACTGAAATTTTTTAAACATCCAATATTTTGTTATAATCATTGTACCTAAAATTACTCAGGGGCTTCATATTGATAATCGATTTTTGCCAGAATATAACTCTTTATTCTGTAACTGATATTAGATTTTGATATTAGAATATATAGCCGCATTGCATTGTGAGGCCTACGCAGTGGCGTAACTATACCATACGGGCCCGTGCAGAACTCCTTTGATGGGATCTTAACAATAAAAATTGTCACGTTATACTCAGTTTAATTTTAATAAACCTCGAGATTTTCATCGTACTCAATTACACGTTGTATATGTCCCGCTAATGGCAATAGGCCCCCTCTCTTAGACAAGAGAAAATGGACTGTAGTCCATGCTAGCACAGTCCGGAGCCCTGAATGCATTTACAATGAAATAAAAATAATAATTTAATTTCAATAAGACGTTTTTATCGAGATTTATGTTCCGCAAAAGTGAATTATGATGTTATAATAAAAGTTTAAAGATTGGGTTATAGAATTTTCAATGGACAGAATAGGTAAGTTGCATAACCTGTTTTGTCTCATAGAGTTTCTGAAGAAGGTTTTTATCAATTTTGGGTTTGAAAATAATCGTTCAGCAGTAGCTGTAGTCACAGGAATTATAAAACATAACAGCAATGCAGTGCATACTTCAGGAAAGCTGCAAGACATAAAATGAATTTTTATTATTAATAAATCAGCGAGGTCTCTAATACACGACGATTTTTTTTTCTTTGTCTTTCTCTGTCTTTTTTATATACCTCGCCAAATTCTAGAGTTTTTATACTCAGTTGAGCAGAGCTCACAGAGTATATTAACTTTGATTGGATAACGGTTGGTTGTACAGGTATAAAGGAATCGAGACAGATATAGACTTCCATATATCAAAATCATCAGTATCGAAAAAAAATTTGATTGAGCCATGTCCGTCCGTCCGTCCGTCCGTCCGTCTGCCCGTTAACACGATAACTTGAGTAAACTTTGAGGTATCTTGATGAAATTTGGTATGTAGATTCCTGGGCACTCATCTCAGATCGCTATTTAAAATGAACGATATCGGACTATAACCACGCCCACTTTTTTGATATCGAAAATTTCGAAAAACCGAAAAAATGCGATAATTCATTGCCAAAGGCGGTTAAAGCGATGAAACTAGGTAGATGGGTTGAAGATATGACGCAGAATAGAAAATTAGTACGATTTTGGACAATGGGCGTGGCACCGCCCACTTTTACAAGAAGGTAATTTAAAAGTTTTGCAAGCTGTAATTTGGCATTCGTTGAAGATATCATGATGCAATTTGGCAGGAACGTTACTACTATTACTGTATATGTGCTAAATAAAATTAGCAAAATTGGATGAAGAACACGCCCACTCTTTAAAAAAAAATTTTTTTTAATTCAAATTTTAACACAAAATTTAATATCTTTACTGTATATAAGTAAATTAAGTCAAACTTCAACTCCAGTAATGATATGATGCAACAAAATACAAAAATAAAAGAAAATTTCAAAATGGGCGTGGCTCCGCCCATTTTCATTTAGTTTGTCTAGAATACTTTTAATGCCATAAGTCGAATAAAAATTTACCAATCCTTCTCAAATTTGGTAGGGGCATAGTTTCTATGACGGAAATTGTTCTCTGTGAAAATGGGCGAAATCGGTGGAAGCCACGCCTAGTTTTTATACACAGTCCACCGTCTGTCCTTCCGCTCGGCCGTTAACACAATAACTTGAGCAAAAACCGATATATATTTACTAAACTTAGCCCACGTACTTATCTGGACTCACTTTATCTTGGTATAAAAAATGGCCGAAATCCAACCATAACCACGCCCACTTTATCGATATCGAAAATTACGAAAAATGAAAAAAATGCCATAATTCTATACCAAATACGAAAAAAGGGATGAAACATGTTAACTGGATTGGTTTATTGACGCAAAATATAACTTGGGAAAAAACTTTGTAAAATGGGTGTGACACCTACCACATTAAGTAGAAGAAAATGAAAAAGGTCTACAAGGCGAAATCAACAGCCCTTGGAATCTTGGCAGGAATACTGTTAGTGGTATTGCATATATAAATAAATTAGCAGTACCCGACAGATGATTTTCTGGATCACCTGGTCCACATTTTGGTCGATATCGCGAGAACGCCTTCACATATACATCTAACGGCCACTCGCTTTTAAAACCCTCATTAATACATTTAATTTGATATCCATATCGTACAAACACATTCTAGAGTCACCCCTGGCCCACCCTAATGGCGATATCTCGAAAAGGCGTCCACCTATAGACCTAATGCCCACTCCCTCTTAATATGCTCTAACACCTTTCGTTTGATACCCATATCGTACAAACATTGTAGAGTCACCCCTGGCCCACCCTAATGGCGATATCTCGAAAAGGCGTCCACCTATGGAACTAAGGATCACTCCTTTTCAAAATACTCATTAACAGCTTTCATTTGATACCCATATCGTACAAACATATTCTAGAGTCACCCCTGGTCCACCTTTATGTCGATTTCTCGAAAAGGCGTTCACCTATAGAACTAAAGCCCATTCCCTTTTAAAATACTCATTACCACCTTCCATTTGATACCCATATCGTACAAACACATTCTACAGTCACCCCTGGTCCACCTTAAGGGCGATATCTCGAAAGGCGTCCACCGATAGACCTAAGGCCCACTCCCTCTTAAAATGCTCAGTAACACCTTTCGTTTGATACCCATATCGTACAAACATTCCAGAGTCACCCCTGGCCCACCCTAATGGCGATATCTCGAAAAGGCGTCCACCTATAGACCTAATGCCCACTCCCTCTTAAAATGCTCAGTAACACCTTTCGTTTGATACTCATATCGTACAAAAAATCTAGAGTCACCCTTGGTCCACCTTTATGGCGATATCTCGAAAAGGGGTCCACCTATAGAACTAAGGATTACTCCCTTTTAAAATACTCATTACCATCTTTCATTTGATACCAATATCATACAAACACATTCTAGAGTCACCCCTGGTCCACCCTAATGGCGACATTTCGAAAAGGCGTCCACCTATAGACCTAATGCCCACTCCCTCTTAAAATGCTCAGTAACACTTTTCGTTTGATACCCATATCGTACAAACATTCTAGAGTAACCCCTGGCCCACCCTAATGGCGATATCTCGAAAAGGCGTCCACCTATAGACCTAATGCCCACTCCCTCTTAAAATGCTCAGTAACACCTTTCATTTGATTCCCATATCGTACAAACACATTCTAGAGACACCCCTGGTCCACCTTTATGGCGATATCTCGAAACGGCGTCCACCTATGGAACTAAGGATCACTCCTTTTCAAAATACTCATTAACAGCTTTCATTTGATACCCATATCATACAAACATATTCTAGAGTCACTCCTGGTCCACCTCTATGGCGATTTCTCGAAAAGGCGTTCACCTATAGAACTAAAGCCCATTCCCTTTTAAAATACTCATTACCACCTTTCATTTGATACCCATATCGTACAAACACATTCTACAGTCACCCCTGGTCCACGTTAATGGCGATATCTCGAAAAGGCGTCCACCGATAGACCTAAGGCCCACTCCCTCTTAAAATGCTCAGTAACACCTTTCATTTGATACCCATATCGTACAAACAAATTCTAGAGTCAGCCCTGGTCCACCTTTATGGCGATATCCCCAAATGGCGTCCATTCATAGAACTATGGCCTACTCTCTCTTAAAATACTCTTTAATACCTTCCATTTGATACACATGTCATACAACCACATCCCAGGGTTACCCTAGGTTCATTTTCCTACATGGTGATTTTCCTTATTTTGTCTCCATAGCTCTCAACTGAGTATGTAATGTTCGGTTACACCCGAACTTAGCCTTCCTTACTTGTTTTTCAATAGATTAGTGTTATTTAAAACTTTTAAAGCGGAAGGCTTCAAAACACTGGAATTTGAAACAATTTCATTCATTGGAATGAAACGCGATTTCAGTTGGTTTATAATAATGTCTAATACTCGACAAAGTATGAGGCGCTCATCTTCGCAAAGCGCACCAAAATGGCATTATACGAGTGGAGGATACAGGGGGCGGCGATGGAGCGATCACGCCAGGAAATCTCCATTATTTTGGGACGCTCTGACTTATACTCTACATAATTATACATAAAGATAAAAATATGTAAAATTAAGTCAATCTATAGCTCTTTGGGCAGCTCTTAGTAGTTGATGGAACCTATCTTCCTCCGGTCCAAAATTCGGTTAATGCAGCAGAAATTCTTTGAAAGTCGAGGGCTCGTACTTTATGAACAATATGGAGAGTTGCTTAAATGTGGATAAATTTAAAAAAAAAATACCTATTTTTTATTTTATACTTATCTTAAAAATCGTTTAGGTGTGTGCATCTGTTCACTATATATTTGTTATCTTATACATCCGATTATTTGGAGATTAAGAACGGGATAAGATTATTGTTCAGCCCCATTCATGAAAGGTATGAAGTCTTCGGCACAGGCGAAGACAGTCCCGTCCTTATTTGTTTTTTATGCCGACTCCGACCGGCACCTGGAAGGCAGATGAATTTTCACTGAGAAGGTTTTTAATGGCAGAAACTTTTCGGAGTGTTTGCCAAACCACTGTCGAGGGGAGACTCCGTTAAGAAATGCTTTTTTGTAATTGCAGAACTTTAATTTTGATGTTGCTTTTGCGCGGTTCTTGAACCCAGCACCCTCGGTGTGGTAGGCGGAGTACGCTACCACAACACCACGGCGCCGCCAGAGTCTTGAACCAGCAAAAGCAACAAGTTATGCTTAAATTCCGGTTAAATAAATATAAGACGAAAATAACAAGTGTTCACTTTGTTTTGGGAAAACCCTCATTTTTTATTGATCTTGATGAAAAAGTTTATGTTTCATGAAAAATGTACGCTTATTGTGAACCCCAAACAACTTGTTGGAAAGGATATCTTATTATTTTGTTTTGTCTTTGTGTGAGGATGCAAAGCTTCACGTTTTTTGTGGTCTGCGTGTGAAAACTATGACTACGAATCACGTATTTCAACAATATATGACGTAAACGTAACTATTTGATGAAATTTGATGAATTTTGAATATATGTAATATATATACCACCGATCTCTATGATTTTTTCAGCCAACAATATATGCTATATACGTAAGCATTTGTTGAAATTTGAAGCTTCTAGCTGTTAAAACGTGGCAGAAATTGCGCAAATGTTTCTTATCTGAACAATCGGTTGTATGACATATATACTATATATACACCCGATCTCTATGACTTTTCCAGACAACAATATATGCTATATACGTAAGCATTCGGAGAAATTTTAAGCTTCTAGCTGTTAAAATGGGGCTGTATTTGCGAAAAAATATATATATACTATATATAGACCAACATATATGTACTATATATACCACCGATCTTTATGTTTTTTTCAGACAACAATATATGCTATATACGTAAGCATTCGTTGAAATTTGAAGCCTCTAGCTCTTAAAATAGTGCAGTAATTACGAAAAGTTTCTTATCTGAACAATCGGTTTTGGGGGATATATACTATCTATACGACCGATCTCATCAATTTTTTCAGACAACATTATGTGTAATATACGAAAGTATATGGTGAAGTTTGAGGCTTCAATCTGTTATTGAGGAAGATATGACAAAAACCCTCTTTTTCTGAAAAATCTGTTGCATGGAGGATATATGCTATAGTGGTCCGATCCGGCCGGTTCCGACAAATGTCTAATCGGACACCCAAATACACCCGCTCACCAAATTTTATCAAGATATCTCAAAAATTGAGGGACTAGTTTGCATACAAACAGACAGACGGACAGACGGACATGGCTAAATCAACTCAGCTCTTCATCCTGATTATTTCGGAATACTTAATGGTGCTATATATTGTCCTTTACGGGATTACAATTTTGGGTTTCGTGAAGAAATTAATATTCCATTTCATTTTCATGAAAGGTATAATTAAAAAGGATGCAAACTTGAAGAGAAGCTCAGCCTAAATATTTTCTGAGATAAATCGCGCCAAGTATATATTTGTTTTTATTTATTTTTTATCACAGTTCAGGCCTGCTTATTCAATCGTTTATTTGTCAATTTAGCAATTTCTAACTCCATCTTAAAATGCTGTGATAATTATTTCTTTGTGCTAAAAAGTCTGAGAACGTGTGTTAAGTTATCCTATTGCCCTACTATGAAAAAAGATATACACACATAAAAATAAATCTTTTATTTCAGAATTGATAATGATATCGGCGACACTTCGGCCGAAAAGCCTCTGAAGATGCATTGCAATGTGGATCTTGGAGAAAAATCTATAATTTTGTTAATCGGTCTTGGTTTAATTATATATTTTAGTGGCGCAAACAAATCAATTTTTTTATCACTTTTGCTCTCGCTTCCGTACAAAGAACTAGACTGGAGGAATTTGGCTCGACCTAAATTATTGTCGCTATTTTTATAAAAATATGCATTGTTATATAACACCAAAAATCCAAATAGAAACTTAAAACTTTTTAGAAAATTCAAGAAAATTCCGCGAACTTTCATGCAAATTTTCAGCTTTTCGGTAAGAATTTTTAGAATTTTTCTGAGAGATGAATTCTAAAAATTCTTACTGAAAGCTAAAAATTAGCACGAAATTTTCTAAAAAGTCTTAAGTGTATAGATATTTGGATTGTTGATGTTATATAATAGTACATATTTTTATAAAAATATCGAAAATAATGAAGGTCGAAGCAAAACTTAGTAAAAGCTAGAAAAATCTGAGTGATGATGACTTTTGTAGATCAGTGTAGATATGTATGTGTCTTTGTATGAAAAATTTTAAGGTCCAGGTTTGCCCAAAAAAATTATGCACATCACTAACCTCTCTCACGTGTAATGTGACATTAGGACTGACAAGGCAACAGCTGTTTCGGGTATACCTTGTAAATCTTTTCAAATCCTTTTCTTCCGGGTGTTTAGTTTGGTTGAAATGCTGAACGATTAACTTGAAATTGATTATGGTCTTTAGCTGTCTCACTTTGGGTTTTAAGCAGAACCTATAAAAATACACGTTTCAAATGAAATAAAATACAATGTAAACAAATATTTTTGAGCTCGCAGCCTCTTGGCCTTGGGAACTCTTGGGTCGGGGGCCCGTGGCATTTTGCCAGCCCTGCCACCCTATTGTTACGCCACTAGGCGTATGCAAGAATTCACTTTCCAGATTGAGCCAAAGAGTAAAATAAATGCCTAGTATCTTGCGTGGTTGAACACCTTGAACCTTTAATTGCTTTGACATCCCAAACGAAAATTAAAGCTTTCAAAAGTTTTAAATAGGATTTCTTTGTAAAAATTTTTTAAGGGTCACATTTTGCTTGGCACGGTGATAAAATCTCAATATCAATCGGTATGCTTGCACGCGTAACTTGAACATAAATTAAGGGAGTGGAAAGTGCACTTATTATAAAACAAATTAGTCTCGTGCTTTAATTTATGGCGTTTTCTTTTCTACACGAAAATGTCGCCTTCACGCCAACCCTTTAAAATGTTGTGTTCTGTTGTAAAATCAGCTTAGCCTCAATAGAGGGCATCATTATATTTTCTCAACAATCTACCCCTAAAAATGGCCAAAAATGCAACATTACTTGCCCTCGCTGCCATTGACGGTGCAGAAAACAGCCCTGTCAATTAGCTGATGAACCACACGAAGCTGAAGCGAATGCTATATATGTACGTATGTGTCGCATCATGCCTCACTCCAAAGCAATTTGCGATCACAGTTGACAGCGAACAACCACACGAACTGCATATTTTTGTAAAAATGGTTAACATTTTTGTTCTTTTCAAGTCATGCAGGGTGGCACTGAACATTTTAAGTGGCTACAATTTCACAGGGCGAAGTGAAAGTGCCGTTGAAAGTGGCGACATTTTCGTGCAGAAAAGAAATCACCATTAGTTTTCAATTCGCGAATGGCCTCATCAGAGGCAAGCTCCGTCAAATTTCTTTGATGTTCATGTGCATTTGCAACAACTTTAAGCTCCAGTATCACGAAAAGTGTTTGATAACTGATCGAAATATCTATCCACCAAAACAAGATTTACTCATTAGACGCTTGTTTCAACAACAATTGAAGAAAATAGGTTTGTTCAAATTTCAAAACTTTTCTAAATTATCTGCTGCGTGAAATGCCATTGTTCCGCTACGTTTTAATGACAGCAATTTTTTACGTAAAAAATTCATTGAGGGAAGTCGAAAAATATATAAGGCCTAATGAAGTTATGGAAAATTTTGTGGGTAGTGTTTTAAATTTTTTTACCTGACTGGAAAAAAAACAAAAGTACCAAAATCTTTGTTACAGACTAAATGTAAAAAAGGAACCAGCGGACTTAATGGGGTTGGAAATTTGACAATTTTTAGTTCAAATGGGCCAAATAGCAACAGTGGTCCGCACACCAAATTTCGCCAATTTACCTTTAACTGTTCTAAAGATATCGCCAGCGGAAGCAGATGAACATTGAATCCTTCAAAATTCGGAATTTCTATTTATATTAAATATTTGATACATAAACAGTGGGCTTGGTTATTTACAGATTATGCCTATTTTTAGTATAAACTGTACTCGTCATCAGGAGAACTAGTATGTCAAATTTCGTTACATATAATACTTTCATTCAAATGAAAGTTATTGCAAAACAAGTAGTGAAGTCTAAGTTCGGGTGAAACCGAACATTACATACCCAGCTGTACACTTGAAATGCTGTTGATGTTTGTTTTGTGTGCTTAATAGTGTTACAAGGCTGCGCAATAATACATATGCGTATGGTTCTATTCTGAACAAATTTTCGTATAAAAGAAACAAAAAGGATGCAGAAGCTAACACCAATGATCTTGCGCGGGTAATAAAACAGTTTTCCTTCAGATATGGGGATTTCGCTACTGTTTACAAGTAGCTGTATACAAAACAAGTAAGGAAGGTTAAGTTCGGGTGTAACCGAACATTACATACTCAGTTGAGAGCTATGGTGGCAATATAAGGGAAAATAACCATGTAGGAAAATAAACCGAGGGTAACCCTGGAATGTGTTTGTATGACATGTGTATCAAATGAAAGGTATTAAAGAGTATTTTAAGAGGGAGTGGGCCATAGTTCCATAGGTGGACGCCATTTAGGGATATCGCCATAAAGGTGGATCAGGGTTGACTCTAGAATTTGTTTGTACGATACGGGTATCAAATGAAAGGTGTTAATAAGTATTTTAAAAGGGAGTGATCCTTATTTCCATAGGTGGACGTCGTTTCGAGATATCGCCATACGAGTGGACCAGGGGTGACCGTAGAATTTGTTTGTACGATATGGGTATCAAATGAAAGGGGATAATGAACATTTTAAAAGGGAGTGGGCCTTAGTTCTATAGGTGGACGCCTTTTCGAGATATCGCCATAAAGGTGGACCAGGGGTGACTCTAGAATGCGTTTGTACAATATGGGTATCAAACGAAAGGTGTTAATGCGTATTTTAAAAGGGCGTGGGGCTTAGTTCTATAGGTGGACGCCTTTTCGAGGTATCGCCATAAAGGTGGACCAGGGGTGACTCTAGAATGTGTTTGTACAATATGGCTATCAAACGAAAGGTGTTAATGAGTATTTTAAAAGGGCGTAGGGCTTAGTTCTATAGGTGGACGCCTTTTCGAGATATCGCCATAAATGTGGACCAGGGGTGACTCTAGAATGTGTTTGTACGATATCGGTATCAAATTAAGGGTATTAATGAGGGTTTTAAAAAGGAGCGGTGGTAGTTGTATAAGTGGTCGCCTTTTCGAGATTCGGCATAAAGGTGGACCAGGGGTGACTCTAGAATGCGTTTGTACAATATGGGTATCAAACGAAAGGTATAAATGAGTATTTTAAAAGGGAACAAAATATGGACCAGGGTGACCCAGAACATCATCTGTTGGATACCGCTAATTTATTTATATATAATACCACGAACAGTATTCTTGCCAAGATTTCAAGGGTTTTTCATATCGCCTTGCAGAACTTTTTCATTTCATTCTACTTAATATGGTAGGTGTCACACCCATTTTACAAAGTTTTTTTCTAAAGTTATATTTTGCGTCAATAAACCAATCCAAATACCATGTTTCATCCCTTTTTTCGTATTCGGTATAGAATTATGTAATTTTTTTCGTTTTTCGTAATTTTCGATATCGAAAAAGTGGGCGGGGTCATAGTTCTATTTCGGCCATTTTTTATACCAATACAAAGTGAACTAAGTTTAGTAAAGATATATCGATTTTTGCTCAAGTTATCGTGTTAACGGCCGAGCGGAGAACAGACGATCGACTGCGTATAAAAACTGGGCGCGGCTTCAACCGATATCGCCCTTTTTCACAGAAATAAGTTATCGTCCCAGAATCTAAGCCCCTACCAAATTTTACAAGGATTGGTAAATTTTTATTGGACTTATGGCATTAAAAGTATCCTAGACAAATTAAATGAAAAAGGGCGGAGCCACGCCCATTTTGAAATTTTCTTTTATTTTTACATTTTGTTGCACCATATCATTACTGGAATTGAATGTTGACATAATTTACTTATATACTGTAAAGATATTAAAATTTTTGTTAAAATTTGACTTTAAAAGTTTTTTTTTAAAAGTGGGCGTGGTCGTTCTCCGATTTTGCTAATTTTTATTAAGCATACATGTAGTAACAGGAGTAACGTCCCTGCCAAATTTCATCATGATATCTTCAACGACTGCCAAATTATAGCTTGCAAAACTTTTAAATTTCCTTATTTTAAAAGTGGGTGGTGCCACGCCCATTGTCCAAAATTTTACTAATTTTCTATTCTGCGTCATAAGTTCAACTCAACTACCAGGTTTCATCGCTTTATTCGTCTTTGGTAATGATTTATCGCACTTTTTCGAAATTTTCGATATCGAAAAAGTGGGCGTGGTTGTAGTCCGATATTGTTCATTCTAAATAGTGTTCTGAGATGAGTGTTCAGGAACCTACACACCAAATTTCATCAAGATACCTCAAAATTTACTGAAGTTATCGTGTTAACGGACGGACGGACGGACATGGCTCAATCAAATTTTTTTTCGATCCTGATGATTTTGATATATGGAAGTCAATATCTATCTCGATTCCTTTATACCTGTACAACCAACCGTTATCCAATCAAAGTTAATATACTCTGTGAGCTCTGCTCAACTGGATATAAAAAGGTATAAAAAGGGCAGGGTTATTAACGAAATTTTCCAACTTTTACTAGAAATAGGTTATTACCTACATCTACGCACTTTTACAAAATCTTTTATATAAAAGAAGGCGATTAACCGATTTAGTCCGTTTTTACTGAAAACATTTCATGTTAAAAGGCATACATGTGGACCAAATTTTTTTTATGGCTCCAGAAATGTTGGGAAATGCATTGTAAGAAAGGGGCAGTGTCATGCCCATTTTGCAAGATTTGAATTTTTTCCCATTTCTTGTTATAATGGCACAAAATACGATTGGTACAAAACTATTTTTCACTAAGATTTAATTTTTTGTTTTTGCCTACGACCCTTTTTAAAGTCATTTATGTAAAAGGGGGCGTGGTCCTTAACCAATTTTATCCATTTTTACTAGAAATATTTCCTGCTATAAGGAAAATATGCGTACCCAATTTTGTTACGATATGTAAATTTTTCTTCGAGATGTGGCTCCCGAAACATTGAAAATTACTTAGACAAAAAAGGACGGTCCCACGCCCATTTTCAAAAATTTTAGTGTTTTCCTATTTTATGTTATAATTGAATTTATAAAGTAAAATTCTATTGATACAAAGGTCTTTTTCGCTAAGATATAGCCTATTATTTTCGTCTACGACCCTTTTAGAAATTTTTTATATAAAAGTGGGCGTGGTCTTTAACCGATCTCGTCCATTTTTGCTAGAAATATTTCCTGCTATACGGAAATTTTTTATTACGATCCGTTAATTTTTCTTCGAGTTATGTCTCCCAAAATATAGAATATTGCTTAGTCATAAAAGAGGCGGTGCCACGTCCATTTTTTAAAATTTGAAGTTTTTACTATTTATTGTTATAAATCCACTTGGGAAATGAAATACCATTGATATAAAGCAGGGATCGCCACAAGCTGCTTATGGAAGCGTGACCACACCTACTTTGAAATCCAAAAAACAAAAAATGGCGACGGAGCTAGTAAAAAGTACACTGTAAAAACTTCGAAAATTCATAAAATTATATTATTTTATTTAGAAAGAAAATTATACATTTCGTAATCCTGATAAAAGTTAAATTCATTAGATTTTTTTTAAATTAAATTTTTTATATTTTTAAATTTTTTTTTATATTTTTAGGTTTTTAATTTTTTTGTCTTGTTTTGTTTTTTAGAAACAAAATAATATAAATAATAATAATTTTCGCGGGTTCGAATCGAGCTCAAGGCCTAACAATAATTTTTTAAATTTAAAAATTATTGTTAGGCCTTGAGCTCGATTCGAACCCGCGATCTTAAAATCAGTAGGCCGATATAACAACAAAAATTGTTAATACATCCCAGAGCACGGGGAAAAAGTGTCAATAAAATATGACACTATGGCGGTATTGCCATCAAACAAGTCCAATTTTCACATGCAACAGGTGTCGCAGTGTTGTGAATATCAATTGGCACGAACCAGAATAGAAGTAGGATTAATGAAGACAAACAAAAAACCGCTGTGATGGCTGAATGGTTATAGCAGCGGCGCCTAAACGTTGCCGATGAAGGAATTTAGCAGTTCCCGAAATGGATCTATACAACGAGCTTTGGCAGTTGTCTAAAATGTTTTCTTTCTTCTATTCTAATTTAAAAATTTTTTCAATCAAGAAAAAATTTATCATAACAATAATAATGATAAAAAATTATTGTTAGGCCTTGAGCTCGATTCGAACCCGCGATCTTAAAATCAGTAGGCCGATATAACAACAAAAATTGTTAATACATCCCAGAGCACGGGGAAAAAGTGTCAATAAAATATGACACTATGGCGGTATTGCCATCAAACAAGTCCAATTTTCACATGCAACAGGTGTCGCAGTGTTGTGAATATCAATTGGCACGAACCAGAATAGAAGTAGGATTAATGAAGACAAACAAAAAACCGCTGTGATGGCTGAATGGTTATAGCAGCGGCGCCTAAACGTTGCCGATGAAGGAATTTAGCAGTTCCCGAAATGGATCTATACAACGAGCTTTGGCAGTTGTCTAAAATGTTTTCTTTCTTCTATTCTAATTTAAAAATTTTTTCAATCAAGAAAAAATTTATCATAACAATAATAATGATAAAAAATTATTGTTAGGCCTTGAGCTCGATTCGAACCCGCGATCTTAAAATCAGTAGGCCGATATAACAACAAAAATTGTTAATACATCCCAGAGCACGGGGAAAAAGTGTCAATAAAATATGACACTATGGCGGTATTGCCATCAAACAAGTCCAATTTTCACATGCAACAGGTGTCGCAGTGTTGTGAATATCAATTGGCACGAACCAGAATAGAAGTAGGATTAATGAAGACAAACAAAAAACCGCTGTGATGGCTGAATGGTTATAGCAGCGGCGCCTAAACGTTGCCGATGAAGGAATTTAGCAGTTCCCGAAATGGATCTATACAACGAGCTTTGGCAGTTGTCTAAAATGTTTTCTTTCTTCTATTCTAATTTAAAAATTTTTTCAATCAAGAAAAAATTTATCATAACAATAATAATGATAAAAAATTATTGTTAGGCCTTGAGCTCGATTCGAACCCGCGATCTTAAAATCAGTAGGCCGATATAACAACAAAAATTGTTAATAATAATTTTGTAATTCTGATAAAAGAAAAATTCATTCAATTATTTATTTAACCTCTTATATCTTTTGTTTTTATTTTTTGTATATTTAAAATTTTATTTTTTTATTTTTTTATTTAATAGTATTTCGGAAAGAAGGATTAAAGTGGAGATATTAACCTACTGTAAATTGTCCGCAATTAATTTTTCTATATCTATTTTGATGTTTGTGGTTGATAATTTCAGAACCGCTTCTAAATGCT
This sequence comes from Eurosta solidaginis, assembly GCF_040869045.1. NCBI lineage: Eukaryota > Metazoa > Arthropoda > Insecta > Diptera > Tephritidae > Eurosta > Eurosta solidaginis. The sequence continues at coordinate 243,374,880 of NC_090319.1, forward strand.
GATTTGTAACTCTATTTCTCTATTCCTATATTCTTGTTTTTATTTGTTTAAGGAATGGAAAGGAGCTTTCACGAATGTACGCGTACTACCAAACATTGAATAACGCATTGACGCAGTAAGGATATTTCTCCTTGCTTACAACTTTCCAAAAATCAGTGCCTTTTAACTGTAGTAACTGTAGTTCAGAGTCGCATTGTAAGTCGCATCACCCTGTGAAAACTGATAAATATGCATGAAAGCCCAAATAAAGACATGAATTAATAATACCCACATACCTATTTACATACGTCCTATTCGATTTGCTTGAAATGTAGTATGTAAGTTTGCCTATATTAGTATTCACGATCCTTTTTTCAGGGAAGTAGACCAGAGACGCACTGGGACTGGGACTGAGACGGGGAGTAGTACTGGGACCGGGACTAGTAATGGGACTGGAACAAAATACATACCACCATCTGGGACTGGCAATAAGGGATGAAGAGGAATGAGAAGAAATTGAGAGCAGAGAAAAGAGAAAAGTAGAAGGAGACTGTCATCGGGTTCTGAACTATATTCCAAGTTTCAAGCTTGTAGCTTATCGGGAAGTTACTTTAATTTCGATTATAAAATTCTGTTCGCTAAATAAAACCGTTAAAAAAAACCGGCTATTATTTATTATATCCTATTAGATAAATGAGTGATAATCTTAAATTATCTGCTCCGGTTAATAATGATGAAACAAAGCATGCATGTACTTCAAACTTGTCACTAATATGTATATTCCATATTCAATTTTTAAGTTCAAGTGAGACGAAATAAAGTTTTGTCAGTGCACGTCCAATCATTATTTTGTTTTCTAAAAAAATAGCTACAACCAATCAGTGCACGCCTATTCTTCATTTTGATTTTTTAAAAAATAGCTACAACCATTCTGCGAGCAGAAATGGCGCTGGCACCTACATAACCCCAGTCGGACTTGGTAGCTTTCAAAATTAACGCATTAAATTGTTTTCTTTAATGCATTTAAAAATACTTCTGCATGCGTTCAATTCAAATTAATTTAATTATTAAATAAATCAGACAAAGCTTCATTGTTTTCGTAGAGGTGAAACAAAAATATACCCAAAAATATTTCTTCAAAATTAATTTTACACGAAAATATAGCAGTTGAGTTCCTAATGGGTACAGCAGAATACATTCGGTTGTTGGCGAGAGGATAGAACGCGTGCGCGCGGGGATGTGTGATGCGCTTGTCTATGCGGTGCTCTTGCCTGAGCGTTTTACAAAAACAATTGCGTGAAAGCGCTTATGGAGTGACGACCCCTGATATAAAGCAATTGTTTGCAAAGATATAGCTTATTTTATTCGTCAAAAATCTTTTATATAAAAGTCGACGTGGTCCTTAAGAGATTTCGTTAATTTTTCTTCAAAGTATTTCTTATAGTAAAAACAACCTATACCGAATTTTGTTTCGATAGGTTTAACCATTTTTGATTTATTATTAATAATATTTGTAAAATTGATCACAAGTGGGCGGTGCCACACCCATTTTAAAATCTTTTTTTCAAATTTTTCTCCAGAGTCTCAATATCCGTTCACGCGTCGAACTTCAACATTCTAGGTGTATTATTTACTAAATAATCAAGTTTTTTGTGTTTTCCAAAATGGTCTATATATAAAAAGTGGGTGTCGTTATCAACCGATTTCGCTCATTTTCAATACCAATCTATTCTGGGTCCTGATAAGCTCGTGTACCAAATTTGGTGAAGATATCTCAATATTTACTCAAGTTATCGTGTTAACGGACGGACGGATATGGCTCAATCAAATTTTTTTTCGATACTGATGATTTTGATATATGGAAGTCTATATCTATCTCGATTCCTTTGTACCTCTACAACCAACCGTTATCCAATAAAAGTTATAATACCCTGTGTACAAGTACAGTTGGGTATAAATACTTTGAGGATGAGACTTTGGATGAATGGGTGAACGGCTGAGCGAATGAATGGATGAGAATTTTTAACCTTTACTACCTTTTAAAAATCAAATTATTATTATGTTGGGTGTCTGGTGACACACGTACTCCGGCTCTGAGTGACTGGCAATTGTTATAAAACCTTCCAACTCTTCCTTTAATTTATAAGGTTCCAATGAAAACAACACTATGACAACTGTCAGACACCAGGCGCCAAAACATGGGTTTAACTCTCCATTTATTCTAGGAAGTTTTGATACAATACTTCCCCATTAAATTTTTTTAATAATCTCAAAGAGTTCAAAAGTTGTTAAAAGATTTAAGACTAAATTGTAGATTCTCCTAGCAGACGAACGAAGCTTATTTAAGCAATTTCGTTTTGTATGAGACTACTTTATTTCTGCTTGGATTTCAAACTCGAAATACTACCGAAGTAAATTAAATAAACAAATTACCCACATTTGAAAGATAGACTAATCTTTCGCACATAAGACACACGTTTGACATATAAGAGATTGTTGACTTTTTTAGTTTTATTTCAGAAACGGAAAAAATATGTAAGGTTACAAGAATATATTGGTTAGGGAGTTTTTAACCATAATCGTAAGAAACAACTTTTTTTGTTGCAAATAATCACTTTTTTATTAATTAATGATTATAATAATCAAACGTTTTTTTGGTAACAGTTACGGCGTCCGCCACGGTGTGCTGGTAGCATGCTCCGTATACCACACCGAATATCCTGGGTTCAGTTCAAGTTTTTTTAGTGGGGTCGCCCCCGGTCGTGATTCGCGAGACACTCCGAGTGTATTTCTGTCATGAAATGCTTCTCAGTGAAAACTCATCTGCCTTGCAGATGCCGTTCGGATTCGGCGTAAAGCATGTACTCGTAGGTCCCGTCCCGCCAATTTATTGGAAAAACTAAAGGAGTACGACGCAAATCGGAAGAGAAGTTTGGCCTAAAATCTTTCGGAGGATATCGTCCCTTTTGTTTATATGTTCATTTAGTAACCAAATTTAATTTTTTCTTGTTATTGCTATAAAAACAACATTTATACCTGCAATTTCAAGATATCGTAGAGCCTAATAATAACATATATGCAGATTACGAAGTGGTTTTACAACATATGCTTTCTACAATAACAGTGACGACAATTTTTGGATGGATTGTGACGGACGAATCATGGTTATCTTATATTTGTAATCCGCTACTATCTCAGAATGAGCCCAACTGATTGGATTGGTACCCAGATAAAGTACTAGATTTTTGGAATTTTTACTTAGGCGTTGCCAGTATGTTTTTAAAAGGTTGGTGTCTAATTGAATAAAAAACCAATGATGTAAAGCAATACGGGGATGTTTTTACCGCATGCAAATCATTGGTAAACCAAGAAACAAAATGAAAGTTGTTCATTTGGAAAGGCTGGTAGCGTTTAGAACGGAAAGTTTGTCTGATCGGCACGAGGGCAGTGTGGCGAAAGGTAGCAATGTCGATGTGTCACTGTGCGGTTAGTAAATAAATGATATACAACAGCAGTATATACACACATACACAGAAGGCAAGGAAGAATATTTCACACACACAACCAGCAGCTTGAAGCGAAGAGAATATTTCACACACACATAATCAGCAGCTAACAGTGGAGAGAACATTTCACACACATACACGACAATAAAGATATACATTTATATGGCTAAATAACAAAGCAGAGATATACAACTGTTCTAGAAGGCATGTGCGTTAAACTCTAGACCTTAGGCTAAATGGGTGAACGAGGTAGCCGATAGTATAAAAGCTGCGCAAGCTGAGGAATCAGAAATCAGATTGATTTTAACACGCTTTTAGTGAAGCATGCGATTAATTAATTTGTGAAGTATTATTCCCAAAGTAGTCTAAATAAAGCAAATTTGGCTATACTGATTATTTGAGTTACAATAAAGCCATGATTGAACGTTGTGTATCTAATTTGACCCGATATGATGTTAAACTGTGAAAATTAATTGAAAATAATCGGAATAAATATGAATGTATATGTAATAAATATTAATGAAAAATTTATATATATATAAACTAACTGTTTAAATAATTGGGTTTACCCCCCTAAGAAAAATTTCTTAGCGACGTCCCTGGTTGTACTTTGTTCGACTTATTTTTTTATTTTTTGGCTTTTTGGCAGAACCCTTTGGAACCCGTTCTTACCTGTTTAGGTTTCGGTTATACAAAAAGAAATTGTTTTAAAAGGTTGAATGTTACCAAAGTACGCTGCATGCAGGTGGCGGAGGTAGAAAAGGACCTAGAGAACCTGAAATCTGAGGTAAAAAACCGCAGTGTATGCGCAGTGGTGGGTAAGTCGGAGAGAAACCAGCAACTCAATGACGTTGCGAGTCCTACAGATAAACCTCCAACACAGTAAAGTGGCGTCAAGCAACCAAGGCTATAATCAGGAGGAAAGGTTCCTGAACTTTTTTCAGATCCATTAAGCAGAGCACGAGTGAACAGGATCTCGGGGCTGCAAAATTTCCAAAACTGTGTGCAAATCCTGTGATAAAAGACACACAAATTTGCTTATATCTATAAAGAGACAATGCGGACTTTCTTGTGGTTGCCTTACTGTGTAGCTAAGAAAGGTCCTCGTTGTCCGATGGACTTTCGCTCCAACACTCCCAAAGCTTTATCCCATAGGCTTGCTTCAGATGAATAAAGAAAAACAAACTTTTTAATGAAATTTAAAAAATGAGAAGTGGAGTTTTACACTTTATACATTTTTTAACAAAGAAAATATTGGCTAAGAAACTAAGGCGTTCTTGAGGTCAATGTATGTAGTATGTATAAGTTGGAAATATGTATACCTATACACATTGTTTAATTACTAATGACCAAAAAAATGAAAAAATTGAAATTTTTGTCTATTAATAGCAAAAATAATGTTGTTGTTATAATGATTGTTTATAAATTAAACATACATATGTACATTTTGGTTACAATAATGGTTGTTTATAGCCACAACCAAATTTTAGTTGTTGTAATCTTTGTTAGTAACTAAAATGATTTTTGAGTCCTCTTCATAATTGTTTTTCACAACAAAAATCTCAATATATCATTGTTTATGGTTAAATAAGCTCTTTTATTCGTTTCTCATATAACAGTTAAGTCAATGTTTTATATTTCATAAAATTTTTTCACAATAAAACAATGAAAAAAAAGTGGAACAATTACCGCACACTTTTTTGGTTATTTCATTCCACGAGCTCCTCTCCGTTTTGTATCGTAATACCTTTAAGTTTTGCATATTTTATGATTACTCCAAGCGGCATGCGCAAAACAGACGAATTTTCTCCGAAAAACTTTTCGTGGCAGAAATACATCTCGAGTGTTGCCAAACCAATCCCGTGGGGTGATTTCGTATGGGAGAAACTTTTTTAAAGTATTCTGATGTTGCTTTTGCGGGATTGGGGCCCAGAACCTTCAGTATGCTAGGTAAGCAAAATCTCCACACAACGGCAGCCATATTGAAAATTATTCACTTAATTTAATGTCTTAAATTAATGTAAAATATCACAAAGTGTATCCCTTTGTTATGCAGACCATCAATTTGTAATTTCGCAGGAGTTGATTTTCTGAGAAAAGTTAATGCTTTGTTAACTTCCAGGTGGTCCCGGTCTTTCGGGCTTACCTTCTGAGAAAATTTGAAGCTTTTCCAAATTTCATGTCCCTTCCTTTCAGGCCTTCGATTCTACCCACGATTTCATGCGATTGCATCAATTTAACTTATTAAAAAAAATTTTATTCCAAATGGGGCTGCTTGCCCGGAACATGAATCCAGCACCATTGGTGTGGGAGGCGGAGCACACTACCAGCACACAACGGCGGACGCCGTATAAATATCTAGCTTGTAAAAAGTTAGTTTAAAAATCATGAGCATTGTAGGAATAATATACGGCACTGCAAAAAAATCTCAGTAGTAAAATATCTCAGCATCACCCCAAATGGCGCTATAATTAATTTTTCATTTGCTGTACAACTCTCCTCCTAGTGATGATCGTATGCCGCACACGTTTAGCCAGATTATTGGTCAATGGTGATCATCATTATTAGAAACTGCAAAAACTCAGCAAAGTCAGCGCCGAACACAGCATTAGTTCACCTTTGGTTGGCTTGGTGGCCTTAAGCGATTTTTGATGCTGATCGGACTTTCTACTCTTCGCAAGTATTTATACCTACATATGTATGTATATTGTGTTGCTGCAACAATTACCGCAAACTCATCAACAGCAAAAAAAAACATTCATAAACGAGTAACGAAACGGGTTCCGTAACGAGAGTATTACGCTCATTTGAGAAGTTAGACAGTAAAATTTATTGCTGCCTTAGCTCAATGGTTTTAACCGGAGATTGACGCCGAACAAAAATGCTTTCATAATTGATGTTGAAAAGCGCATTAAAGTTATGAGCTCGACCATACAAACAAAAACACGAATGCGTAAGTTGTCATGAAGCATTTTGCATATGTCCAGCAAACTTTTCTACATGATATCACACATTTCATGCTCAAGCCTCTCCAGAGTCCCAAGTAAAATCCAAATACGATCGTACATTTTCATAATAAAGGCAATAAAAAACTGATACCAGAGCAACAGGTCTGAACAAGTTGAAGATTAATCATAAATGCTACATTTCAAATGGCAAGGATTCCTAAGTGCCCTTTTTCCATTATACAATTTTAATATTCAATTCTGCTGGTGTCACAATTTGTGTTTTCTTTTCGCGTTTTCATTCGTCAGTGTTAAAACCAAAAATTGCATAGAGGAAGAAAATTGAGGGATAGAAAATAAGTTTAAACGTACTGTCGGTAGGACGCAAATGTATTACTCCTCTTTCTTACCGCAAATGTCGAGGCAGACTTGAATTCAAGAATTGTATAATGTAAACGCGTAGCAAACCTCATCTTTTATCATAAATTTATCAAGTCTACACTACAACACACTACATAAATTTTTCTATAGAGTATATGAGAAAAGCAAATTTAAAAATTGAATTTCGTACGTGTCCCGTAAAAACAATTTAAATTGTACACTATAATTTTTTTGTTCCAGCAAACTTATTTTAATTTTATTGTTGTTTTAAAAACCCTTGATACAAGTACTACCAAAATTAGTTGTTGTTTTTTTAATATTATTTGTTTTGCAGAAATTTCAAAAGCAGGTTTCCATTTTGATTTAGACATGTAAAATGTAAGGCGCGATAACCTCCGAAGAGATCTAAGGCCGAGCTTCTCTTCCAATTTGCGTCGTGCTCCTCTTGATTTTCCCTACAAATTGGCCGGACGGGACCTACATGTTTTATGCCGACTCCGAACGGCATCTGCAAGGCAGATGAGTTTTCACTGAGAGCTTTTCATGGCAGAAATACAACCGGAGCGCTTGCCAAACACTGCCGAGGGGCGACCCCGCTTAGAAAAATTTTCTTCTAATTTAAAAACCTTATTGCTAAAATTTTTGATGTTGCTTTGCCCGGGGTGCGTATCCAGGGCATACGGTGTGGTAGGCGGAGCACGCTACCATCACACAACGGTGGCCGCCATGTACCACGCAATATTAATGCACTCAATAGTTTATCTGATAAAGATATATTAGTTTGTCTTCAGTTAAGGTCGAAAACTGAAAAATGCGTGCAATTTGACTCGTACCAATCGTGGAATGCTTCTTATATGCTTTCCAAATATCTGCCTTATTTCGTCTAATAACACCGACACATAAAAACGTGGTCTTAATATGCTAGTCCCATAGCTCCCCATAGGCATATATGTATTTGGGGCACTCAGATTTGCCAATAAACTCAAAATCTCGAGATATATGCAAAAAGGTCACAAGTACAAAAATTGCGGTTATGAGAATAAAACTAAAAATATTCCTGTTCAATAAGGACATTTCTCGTGTATCCAGTCGATCTGAAAAGGAATTCAATGTACTTCCATTCTAACTTTTGCTGCTTGTATTTATTTATTTTTTTTTTAACGGGGAGCGAGCAGTTTTCATCCGATTTCAACCAATTAATTTCAAAATAAACAGTTTCTTGCACTTTGCGCTTAAAAGAATCATGCAAAAAATGTATCTCAACTATGCTATTTCATATCTCAAAAGCAGGGCTGTTCATAAATTTGTATATTGAAGTACACTAGAACTTTTTTAAATTGTAAAAAAAAAATTTTTTTTTTAAATGTTCAAAGAATTTCGATCTCCCCTCAATAAATTTTTATAAACATCTTTTTTAGTGCTACAATAATTTAGAAGAATTTATTGTTGTCAATTTGAGTATCGTATCGAAGTTTTCTTGGCTTCATATGGAAGTGCTTTTCCTTTGAATCGAATTTATATGTGAGGGCATATAGGAGTGCTATGAAATTGTTTTGCTATATTCAAAGTGTGTGTTTGCATCTGTGCTTATTCTTCAGGGCAAAACAAAAACAAAATAGCTATATGTGTATAGGGAGGGATTGAGCAGCTCTGCTCCAAAGCTTTCATTTCAAAGAATAAATAATAGTTTAAAAAAAACTAAAAAAACACGCTTTTATAGCTAACCGAACTAAAAAATAGAAAATAATTTTCAATTAAAAAGAGTTTGTATAACAGTAGTAGAAGGTTAAACAATCATTTATAGTTAATCACCTCAAAATAAAATTATAATACAATTTAAGTTATTAGCAGAATAATTTAATTCAGATTAAAAAGCGTGGGATGCATTTGACTACATTTCATATCTTTCCTTTCAGATAGTTTCCAATAGAATGATTGTAACATTCAATATCAAGCACCCCACGCCTTTTACCAGGGACGGAAAATAATTATTTTTTTTTTCGGAGTCGGAAAAGTCCTGGTCAAAAAATTGTCCTAGGTGAAAATGTTTAAGTTCCCAGGTATCCCAATGTCATGTCGAATCATGCATCCTTTTTATTTTTCGAACTTTTTCCATAAAAGTCCACATATAAAAGCAAAATCTGTATTTTTATTTTTTAAGTCCGATAGAACTAGTTAAACTCGGACTTTTAAAAATAAAAGTCCCGAAATAAAAGTTAAATCAAGACTTTTATTTTTTAAGGCCGAAATAAAAGTCCCGCTTGATAACAAAGAAACGGCTTATCCGAATTAAAAAAATTTGGTACCAATCGATTCTCCTGGATTCCTAAAATTTAAAACCTTATGGACTTTTGAAAATTTCTGTTAATAATACTAGAAATTTATCAAAAACAAACTAGATCGAAAATCTCGTAGTATAAATGGTGAACTTGCAGTTGATTTTTGTAATAAATTTCGTTCCAATTCAACTATTAGAGTGAAAATAGGTAAACCGCATTCTGCTATGATAAGAAAGCTTTCCAAAAAAGAAATGGTCGTAATCGTTGAGTAGCCACGCCCCTTTCTGTATACAGAAATTTCCACACAGAGCATGCGATATTTGAGTATCTAAAGAAGCCACATTATTTAAATTTGGCACGTAAGTTACTGACATTGCATGTAGTTGATCCACATAATTTTTTTGGACAATGGGCGTGGCACCAACTACTTTCCAAATAAGATTTTTTGGAATTTCAAGTGCGATAACTCGTACATACTTTGAGCAATATTTTTGCAAACTGGTAAGTGAACTTCATATTTGTATTGGTACATGCCGACGGAAAATGTTTTAAAATCGATTTAAAGTAACACCCACTTGTATATCAAAACTGGCTACTTGAATTCATTGCTAAGCACGTGAATATGTCGGAGTTATTTCGGGACTATTGCGGGATCATTTGGGGATCCTTCCGGTATCATTCCTGGATGACTTTCGGTATCCCGTCAGGGTCATTTCGGGACTTTTTCGGGATCATTTGGGGATCCTTCCGGCATCATTTCTGGATAGTTTTCGGGATCCGTCCGGAATTCCGTGAGGATTATTTCGGGACGTTTCCGGGAGTATTCCGGGATCATTTATTCGGGTTTATTTGGTATCATTTGGGGACTCTTCCGGTATAATTTCTGGATGGTTTTCGGGATCCAGTTAGGATAATTTCAGGGCTTTTCCGGCACTATTTCGGGATGATTTTGGGGCCCTTACGGCATAATTTCTGGATCGTTTTAGGGATTTGTCCGGGATCCCGTCGGGATCATTTCGGGACTATTTTTATATCATTTTGGGACCCTTCCGGAATCATTTAAAGACTCTCCGAAACCGGTAGTTCAGCACACATGATTTTTTAAATTATGAGCTTTTATTGCCATGGATTTGCTGCAAATTATTCGTAATTAAAGTTCGGTATATTTTATTTTTAATATCTAACACAGCTTTTTCGTTCTATTTTTGATTATTTTAAATGAATCCTGTAACGAACTATTATAGCTATAACTATACTTTTTGTAATATTTTAAACAACTAAACACACGAAAAAGCAACACTATTTTAATCTAAAACATTTTCTTTGGTTTTAGCTAATTGTAGTTTTACTCCTGTGTTCTATGAATAGTAATTCCTTCACCACTGTCATATCAATTAATTTAACTTAAAAACAAAATTTTAACTTCTTGGTTAATTATTGAGCTCAAGGCCACAAAGATAAATAAAACACCATATATTTTGTGGTATTATAATTTATATAATTGGTCGATATTTCGGTTTCAATCTGAAACCATCCTCAGGTCTAGAAAAACACAAAATTACGATTAACAAACATTAGGATAGGAAGCTTTTATGGAGTGACCATATAGTGGAGCGATCCAAGAAGGCAGCAGCTGAGCTGTTCACCTGCAAGAGGGCAATTGGCAGCTCCTGGGGATTCTCCCCTAAGGTGACCTACAGGATTTACAGAGCCATTGTGCGCCCGATTCTTCTTTATGGTGCCTTGGTCTGGTGGCCTGCACTAGCTAAAAGAACCTATCTTAAAATGCTTCAAAAGATGCAACGGAGTTCGGAGCTCTGCATTACCGGGGCTATCGGTTCTACTCCAGATTACATTACATACATACATGGATACATAGATGCATAAATAGATACAAGCCAAGCTAATAAAAGCGTGTTAAAAAGGGCTCCAGTATGCTCTTTCGTAGATGTGCCATGCATCTACTTCTATCATTAATAAAGGAATGCGTTTTTCGCATTATGTGCAAGGTTTCAAATCTATGGCCATTTGGGGTGGTCATAAGTTCAATTGACCTTATGTCCTTTAACCTTATGTCACCCCATCATCACATTATTGCATTGTCATCGAGCCTTGATACGTGCGCAAAGTTTCAATCAAACTTATGGCCATTCAAAGTGGTAATAAGGCCAATTGACCTTATGGCCGTTGACCTTATGTCACCACACCATCACATTAATGCATCGTCATCGAGCCTTGATACGTGTGCAAAGTTTCAATCAAACTTATGGCCATTCAAAGTGGTAATAAGGCCAATTGCCAAGTATTGACTTATCTTGTTTTGTTGATTTTCCGACAGGGTGGATAAATAATGTATGTATATTGGAACGATTTTCCGTCATCCCTTGTCAAATTTGACAATACTTGCTCATGTACCTACGAACTATAAATACAGGACAAACGACAACAACAGATCAGAACGAAAATCGACACTGATGATGGCACAACGCCGAAACCGGTTTGTCTCAAAACCAAATTTGACAAGGGATGACGGAAAATCGTTCCAATATACATCACTAGTATTGATATTATCGCAGTTAAGCTTTTGTGTAATGAGATTACTGTAAATATATTCTTACTAAGATTATTGACTTCAAGGGCTTATGATCGTAACAGATCTGAAGCCATTTATTTTCAAACAGCATGAAATGAAACGAAAGAAAACTGCTTCAGCAGATTTCCAATTTTTTGTGGGACTTCAGAAGTTTTGGCATTATTCAAGTTCATTTAAATGTTTCTGTTAAAGGTATTGACAAAAGGCCAATGGGCCGCAAATAAATGAAGTTATTTGATTTCCCAGTACAAAGCAAAAACCTTACCGAAATTCGAATTTACCTAATCAAAATCCCGCAATCCTGCTTAAAATGGATACTAGTTTTTATTCTGGACTAACTATTACCCGCCACTTTGTATGCGTGGATTTTGAAACTCTTTATTTTTATTATATTTATTTACTTTTATTTTTGGGTTACCTAAAACCATTTATATACATAATTCAATACTGCAAACTACAAAGGAATGTTTGATTCTAGTTACCAGTAGACATGAATACAAGCAGACAAGTGTATCAGTTGACTAGTAGCAAACAGTGCATACGATCGCGGAAAACTCCTGGCATATGGGTCATTATTTTACAAATCGAACAACTTTTGAATTTCATTATTTTGATTCGACTCAAACTTTTTTTAAGCTGCTCGCACGATATAAGCAAATACCTGTATCAGGATTTCCTCAAAAAAAATTAATTTTTTTTTTCAGAGATCTGCATGTGCTCAGATTCGATGGGTAAGCAAACTTGCCCACATTCAAAATGCTATATCTTTGGTTCCACTCGTCGTATCTTACTAATTTTTGTTTTATTTTGAAGGTAACAATATTTACTTTATAACTGCCTTAAAGATATTTAATTTTATAAAATCAAAATGATGAATAAAAATGAATATTTTAATTAATTATTACATACTGTTTCCCCCCAAAGAATATTTTCGAAAAAATATATATAATATGCGATACACTTTCATCTAAAACCCCCTTTTTATTTTAAGTTGGCCGATTTTGTGGTTCAAAAGATATTAACTCATTTCCGACCTGACCTCGAGCAACTTGCTTACATTTACTTGCAGCAGGTACGTGCTACAATTGTATACAGCCAACGCCTGCCTGTGTATGCATGCATGATCAACTTGACTACACAACATACGTACATATGTATATGTACTTGTAAACAAACCTAGTAATCACATAGCAGGCAGCTAGTATTTGCGTTTCACCAAATCATTATTGTAGTACAACAGGCAATAGAATACAAATAAAACAAGTAAGGAAGGCTAAGTTCGGGTGTAACCGAACATTACATACTCAGTTGAGAGCTGTGGAGACAAAGTAAGGGAAATCACCATGTTGTAAAAGGAACCTAGGGTAACCCTGGAATGTGTTTGTATGACATGTGTATCAAATGGAAGGTATTAAAGAGTATTTTAAGAGGAAGTGGGCCATAGATCTATAGATGAACGCCATTTAGGGATATCGCCATAAAGGTGGACCAGGCCTGACTCGAGAATTTGTTTGTACGATATGGGTATCAAATGAAATGTGTTAATGATAATTTTAAAAGGGAGTGGACCTAAGTTCTATAGGTGGACGTCTTTTCAAGATATCGCCATAAAGGTGGACCAGGGGTGACTCTAGAATTTATTTTGTACGATATGGGTATCAAATAAAAGGTATTAATGAGTATTTTAAAAGAGCGTGGGCCTAAGTTCTATAGATGTACGTCTTTTCGAGATATCGCCATAAAGATGGACCAGGGGTGACTCTAGAATTTGTTTGTACGATATGAGTATCAAACGAAAGGTGTTAATGAGTATTTTAAGAGGGCGTGGGCCTTAGTTCTATATGTGGACGCCATTTCAAGATATCGCCATAAACGTGGACCAGGGGTGACTCTAGAATTTGTTTGTACTATATGGGTATCAAATGAAAGGTGTTAGTGAGTATTTTAAAAGGGAGTGGGCCTAAGTTCTATAGGTGGACGCATTTCGGAATATCGTTATAAAAGTGGACCTGGGTTGACTCTAGAATGCGTTTGTATACTATGGGTGTCAAACCAAAAGTGTAATAAATGTTTTAAAAGGGAGTGGGCTTTTGTTCTATGGGTGGACGCCTTTTCGGGATATCGCCATAAACGTGGACCAGGGGTGACTCTAGAATGCGTTTGTACAATATGGGTATCAAATGAAAGGCACTAATGAGGGTTTTAAAAGGGAGTGGTCCTTAGTTGTATATGTGAAGGCGTTTTCGAGATATCTACCAAAATGTGGGCCAGGGTGATCCAGAACATCATCTGTCGGGTACCGCTAATTTATTTATATATGTAATACCACGTACAGTATTCCTTCCAAGATTCCAAGGGATTTTGATTTCGCCCTGCAAAACTTTTTCATTTTCTTCTACTTAATATGGTAGGTGTCACACCCATTTTACCAAGTTTTTTCCTAAAGTTATATTTTGCGTCAATAGACCAATACAATTACCATGTTTCATTCCCTTTTTCGTATTTGGTATATAATTATGGCATTTTTTTAATTTTTCGTAATTTTCGATATCGAAAAAGTGGGCGTGGTCATAGTCGGATTTCGGCCATTTTTTACACCAATACAAAGTGGGTTCAGATAAACACGTGAACTGAGTTTAGTAAATATATATATTTTTGCTCAAGTTATCGTGTTAACGGCCGAGCGGAAGGACAGACGGCCGACTGTGTATAAAAACTGGGCGTGGCTTCAACCGATTTCGCCCTTTTTCACAGAAAACAGTTATCGTCCTAGGAGCTAAGCCTCTACCAAATTTCACAAAGATTGGTTAATTTTTGTTCGACTTATGGCATTAAAAGCATCCTATACAAATTAAATGAAAAAGGGCGGAGCCACGCCTATTTTGAAATTTTCTTTTATTTTTGTATTTTGTTGCACCATATAATTACTGGAGTTGAATGTTGGCATAATTTACTTATATGCTGTAAAGATATTAACTTTTCTTTTAAAATTTGAATTAAAAAAAAATTTTTTTAAAAAGTGGGCGTGGTCGTAAAGTAAGTGGTAAAGTAATAAGAGTAACGTTCCTGCCAAATTTCATCATGATATCTTCAACGACTGCCAAATTACAGCTTGCAAAACTTCTAAATTACCTTCATTTAAAAGTGGGCGGTGCCACGCCCATTGTCCAAAATTTTACTAGTTTTCTATTCTTCGTCATAAGCTCAACTCACCTACCAAGTTTCAACGCTTAATGCGTGTTTGGTAATGATTCGATTTCGAAAATTACGAAAAATGAAAGAAATGCCATAATTCTATACCAAATACGAAAAAAGGGATGAAACATGGTAGTTGCATTGGTTTATTGACGCAAAATATAACTTTAGAAAAAAACTTATTAAGTAGAAGAAAATGAAAAAGTTCTGCAAGGCGAAATCGAAAGCCCTTGGAATAATGGCAGGAATACTGTTCGTGGTATTACTTACTTACTTAATTGGCGCTCAACCGTCTAAACGGTTATGGCCGTCCAACAAGGCGCGCCAGTCGCTCCTTCGCTCCGGCAACCGGCGCCAATTGGTCACACCAAGGGAGTTTAAATCGTTTTCCACCTGGTCCTTCCAACGGAGTGGGGGCCGCCCTCTACCGCTGCATCGTGGTATTACATATATAAATAAACTAACACAACTCCCTTTTAAAATTCTTATTAATACCTTTAATTTGACACCCATATTGTACAATTACATTACAGAGTCACCCCTGGTCCACCTTTATAGCGATATATCGAAAAGGCGGCCACCTATAGAACTAAGGCCCACTCCCTTTTAAAATACTCATTATCACCTTTCGTTTGATACTCATAATGTACAAACGCATTCTAGAGTCAACCCTGGTCCACCTTTATAACGATATCCCGAAAAGGCATCCACCTATAGAGCTAAGGCCCACTCCCTTTTAAATACTCATTAACACCTTTCATTTGGTACCCATATCGTAAACAACTTCTAAAGTCACCCCTGGTCCACCTTTATGGCGATATCTCGAAAAGGCGTCCACCTATAGAACTAAGGCCCACTCCCTTTTAAAATACACATTAACACCTTTCTTTTGATACCCATATCGTACAAACAAATTTTAGAGTCACCCCTGGTCCACCTTTATGGCGATATCTCGAAAAGGCGTCCACCTATAGAACTAAGGCCACCGCCCTTTTAAAATATTCATTAACGCCTTTCATTTGATACCCATATCGTACAAACAACACATTCCAGGGTTACCCTAGGTTAATTTTCCTAAATGGTGATTTTCCCTTATTTTGTCTCCATAGCTCTCAACTGAGTATGTAATGTTCGGTTACACCCGAACTTAGCCTTCCTTACTTGTTTTAGTTTTTTTTTTTTAAATGTATATAATATATTATTCAAAACAAGATGGGAATGCACACTTCAAAACCGTCGTAAAAAAAATGTATATGTGTATGTGTGTTTAGATACTACATGTAACAATATAAAAAACTTCGTATTCGAAAATAGAATTTAATAAATCCTATTAATATATTATTTAATAATTTATAATAAATTCTGTGGTCTCACGCAATAATCGCTTAAGTCTACTTAAGAAGAATTTGAGTTATGTGTGGTATGGTGTTCGCGAATTAAAGCTACATATTTGTGCCCAACCAGTATCCTTCTAAGTAAAATAATAGAGAAGTTATTAGCAGTTGCATAATCTCCAAACTCGAAACTGTGCCAATTTGCATTTGTCTAAGTAGCTTATGTGTACGTAAGAAGAATTGTAAACATTTGTTAGTGTTGCTTAATACATCTATCTCGAGATAAGCGGTTATTGCAAACATATTTCCTTAACACAACGGCACGTTTAGTATAAAGTTCAAATAGCTTAAGTCGTAGTAAGCGATTATTGCAAAATGGAAAACTTGCAAAGTAGAGCGATAACTAGAATTAGGTTGTTATTGTAAATTTATTATGTCCCGAATAACGGACCTTTATCGTGATAAGCAATTATTGCGCCCATTGTGTAATACGTTTGAGTTCTTTAGTCTACTTAAGCTTTTCTAGTGCAATCAAATAGCTCACATCCAATGTACTTATCACTAATTTGCATACCAGATATTTCGTTTAAAGAAATAAAAATAAAAAATAAAATAAACTGTTTCTTTTCGTGGATTTAATCTCACAACCTTTCGATTGCAAGCAACTCACTATACTCGTCCGCCAAAGACTGTTCTTGGGCTACGACGACAAACTGCATGGTATGTGGCGTAGCTTAAAACAAGATAAGGAACTTAACTGCGTTGGATACAATTGAAGTTCTTCACCAGTTTATGATTTATTTAATGTTAAAGTTACGCACTAATCATGAACGCATTAGTAAATAACATTTAAAATTGTTCCATTTGATCGAAAATTGCAGTCTCAAATCAGTACCACTGAGTGAGAATTTGACCACCAAGAAATCGATGGAACTATTTCAAGCACTTAACAAGGTTCCTTCTTGCGAAAAATATCCAAAGTTAAACGGAAGGGAAACGAAGCAGCAGAAAGAGTTTTTCAGCCTAAATTTACCGAATGAAGGCGGAACAAATATTCAAGTAAGTCAAAAGTTCTTTCGAAAATGTTTTGGATAAACTGAAAGTTCTTTAAAAAGCGTTGCGAAAAAAAAAATCCATAGTCCAAACTCAAGTTTTATTGATAGACGTGGCTCCGCAATTGGATGAAAAAAGCTCTCTGAGGATACAATAAGCACAATAGAAGAACACATAAACAGCTCTCCAAGCTATGAAAGCTACTGCACAAGAAGGCACTCAATCTGCTAATACTTTCACGCCGATTTAACACTTTCAAAAATTTTTGCATTATTTCGTGACAAATATCCATCGCAATCAGTGAGCTTGTCTTCATATTGGATAGTTTTCAAATGTAAATATTTTAATAAGTACATGTTTTTTTAGTATGATTATTTTTAACTTCGTGCCTTTATTTTTAGAAATGCAAATTTAATTTAAAAGCCGACACTAGATACTTGTCAAACATGTTATAAATTGGGGGCGAAAATAGTTGTTGCTAATCAAAACCACAATCAAGATCTAGTTCAACAATTGCAAAATAAGCAGTCAGTGCACTAATTAAGAGCCGAGTTGGCTTACAACGCCAAATTGCATAAGAACTTTTACCTTCAAACTACAACAGTGTTTGCCAACTCCTTACATGCGCAATTCCTTAACCCTTTATAAAAGACAATTGTGGCCTTTAATTTAACAGTCCCCGATTGCACCACATGATCCCCATATTGCTTCTCTTGGTCGTGCTCCTTTTAATTTTTCCTACAAATTGGCGGGACGGGACCTACTTGTTTTATACAGAGGCAGATGAGTTTTCACTGATTGAAAAAACTTGTTTCTAAAATTTTGATGTTGCTGTGCCCGTGGCGTGAACCCAGGATCGTCGGTGTAATAGGCAGCGCACGCTATCATCACACCACGGCGGCCGCTACATGTGGCACGAAGAAATATCAGGGCGCGGTGGAAATCAGATCGCTTCTTGTTTATTCGAACATTTCAGGGAGTTAATAATGTTGTGTTTTACAGTGGATAATTACGCTGGGCAAAATAGAAATTCATTTATGTCCGCTATGTCCAATTACAATTTTCAATAATATTGATATTACTGACCAAAAGTTTATAGAACCAGGCCATATGGAGTGCGACATAGAAAAAAAAAAATAAATGTAAGGCGCGATAACCTCCGAAGAGATCTAAGGCCGAGCTTCTCTTCCAATTTGCGTCGTGCTCCTCTTGATTTTTCCCTACAAATTGGCCGGAACATGTAGGTCCCATGTTTTATGCCGACTCCGAACGGCATCTGCAAGGCAGATGAGTTTTCACTGAGAGCTTTTCATGGCAGAAATACAATCGGAGCGCTTGCCAGACACTGCCGAGGGGCGACCCCGCTAGAAAAATTTTCTTCTAATTGAAAAATCTTATTTCTAAAATTTTGATGTTGCTTTGCCCGGGAGTTGAACCCAGGGCATACGGCGTGATAGGCGGAGCACGCTACCATCACACCACGGTGGCCGCCAGACATAGACCACGCGCTTATTGAAAGAAGGTGTGCAGGTAAATGTTATAGAAATTGATACAATAAAATTCTAAAATTTTTCCGCTCTAGTAAAACCAAAATTCTTTGGAGAAATATTATATGGTTACGGTATAAAAAACCAATTTCGCTAAAATTTACTATAAAACTTGTCTAAATGAAATTGAACCCTTCAAAGTTTTTAATATTCTCAATAGGGGTTAAAATTCAATTAATTTCAAAGAGATGCCACTGCTTAATGAAAGTGTTATAATAAGTGTGGAAAATAAAAAAGACTTGTAATCCTTATTACCTTTCATAAGACCTTGTTTTCACTCATTTTATAACAGTCTTCGCTCCACTGAAACATTCAGCGATGTACATCCTGATTTTTTTGATGAAATATTAGGCCGAGTATAAAAACTTCGCTCACTATATTGAATATAAACATAGATATAAGTGACATATTTCCCTCGAGACTGGATACTTAATTTTGAGTTACACCTGTATCGGCATAAGTTATGCTAACATTTGAATCAAAATCTGCAATAAAGGCTTAAGTCGATGTAAAATGTATACATATTTCAAAATTTGCAATAACCCACTAAGTTATATACATAAGTGCCAAAATTTCTTTTAATACACATTTGTTTAAAAACCCAGTTAATGGCCTTTATTAACCTTATTTTAGCCTACCTGATTCACGAATTATTGATTGAGTACGCCTTTTAAATTTTTTCAAATATGTACTTTAACTTTAAATGCCGATTTGCCGCAACTAAAGACTTAATCGGTTATTGCAAAAAAGCACAGAATTATAAATTAGAATACTTATTTTTGTAAAATTAAGATTTTACAAGTTATTTTATTATTATAAGTAGAAAATGAGCAAGGTTTATTGAACGTATTCAGTCTAATATACATATAAACAAACTTATACAATATCAATTTTACAAAAATAACAAACTCAGTCTTGAAAACGGCAATGTACTAATTAATTACTACAAACCGTTAAAAACAACTTAACAATAATTTTTAATTTCATTTAAATTTATATATATTTCATAATAATTATTTCATAACTTGAACTTCAACTGAATGATCATCCAAAGAAAAGAAACTTTGCTTTTACTGTTCCATCTGCCACTGGAATCATGGAGTGGTATGTCAACGTCTCTTTCACTGCTACTGCCTTTTTAAATCTAGCTTCAAGGTTCTTTTCTTCTTTGTAGTATTCCTCGTTTTCCACATATTTAAATGAAATATTAGGGATAGCCGCTATTGCCCAATCAAATAATTCCTTTCGCGTTTGAATTGGATTATTCGCTCTCTGTAGACTTGTTCTGGCAGCCAATTTTTTCAAGGTCCTACCTAAACCATCGCATGCAGTTTTGCCATGTGAAGTTGGAAAAAAGTGCCACTCCGTACTCAAACCGAAATCTTTTTGATGGTGTCATGACAAAAATCTTTTTGTTTTTATACTGTGCACTTGCCCCATCAGAAAAATATGTAATTTTGGAAATATTTTCAAAGTTATTTTTAACATATTCCACTAGGTATTTTTGAAATAAAAGCACGGCTATTGTGTTGTGATGTCAACCGTCCGAAATGACGACAAAGCTTTTCATATGAATTTCGCCGCTTTCATGCCCGTAATAAATGGCAAATGGATGAATTGTTGCCTGATTGTTATTCCAATGAACTCCTTGAACAGCATTTTGCACGAAAAATGCATAGTTTTCGGAAAAATCAAATTTTTTGTATATATTCAATATTTTTTGTATATTCAATTATTATATGCGCAAGTATATACAAACCTCATTATCTTTGTTGATTTTAGATAGCTTAAGTCGGCATTTGTTGCAAATTCGTTGTTTCATCACTTTTTTTGTTACAGGAATATCCAGCGTCAATAAATGTTTTTTTTTACTTTTTTCAGAGTCCCGTAGTTTTCGGTGTTTGGGTGCGGAGACAAATCAAATGGATTAAAACATTTAACTTTCGGCATTTTCCTAATAATATTTATTTAAAAATCGTAATAATAAAACGAGATCTTTCTGAATTAAGGAAAGGAACGATGGTTCCAATGAAATAAAATTTAATTCTGCTTTCTATTTACAATTTTACATCTACTTATACTAATTCTGACATATGTAAATAATAATTTCGTAAAACTATATACTTGCTAGTTGAGTAGTAGGTTTGTTAACGTGCTTAATGTGAAAATGTGCTAAGTTAACTTTTACGAATTTTACAGGAGACGAAAAAAAAATGAATAATTTTTGAAATAACCTTTTTTTCAAAACTGTGAATGAGGATACCTTAGTTGCAATGCTTTTGAAAGTAGAAGCTTTGAAAACGATAAATATAAATCATGTATGCCAACCCAGCAGCTATTTTATGACTTAGCAAAATTTACGCACTCAAAACAAATTTTTATACTCAGTTGAGCAGAGCTCACAGAGTATATTAAGTTTGATTGGATAACGGTTGGTTGTACATATATAAAGGAATCGAGATAGATATAGACTTCCATATATCAAAATAATCAGGATCCAAAAAAAATTTGATTGAGCCATGTCCGTCCGTCCGTCCGTCCGTCCGTTAACACGATAACTTGAGTAAATTTTGAGGTATCTTGATGAAATTTGGTATGTAGGTTCCTGAGCACTCATCTCAGATCGCTATTTAAAATGAACGATATCGGACTATAACCACGCCCACTTTTTCGATATCGAAAATTTCGAAAAACCGAAAAAATGCGATAATTCATTGCCAAATGCGGTTAAAGCGATGAAACTTGGTAGATGGGTTGACGTTATGACGCAGAATAGAAAATTAGTAAGATTTTGGACAATGGGAGTGGCACCGCCCACTTTTACAAGAAGGTAATTTAAAAGTTTTGCAAGCTGTAATTTGGCAGTCGTTGAAGATATCATGATGAAATTTGGCAGGAACGTTACTACTATTACTATATATGTGCTAAATAAAAATTAGCAAAATTGGATGAAGAACACGCCCACTTTTTAAAAAAAAATTTTTTTAAATTCAAATTTTAACAAAAAATTTAATATCTTTACTGTATATAAGCAAATTAAGTCAAAATTCAACTCCAGTAATGATATGATGCAACAAAATACAAAAATAAAAGAAAATTTCAAAATGGGCGTGGCTCCGCCCATTTTCATTTAGTGTGTCTAGAATTTTTTTAATGCCATAAGTCGAACAAAAATTTACCAATCCTTTTGAAATTTGGTAAGAGCATAGATTCTATGACGTTAACTGTTCTCTGTGAAAATGGTCAAAATCGGTGGAAGCCACGCCCAGTTTTTATACACAGTCCACCGTCTGTCCTTCCGCTCGGCCGTTAACACAATAACTTGAGCAAAAACCGATATATCTTTACTAAACTTAGCCCACGTACTTATCTGAACTCACTTTATCTTGGTATAAAAAATGGCCGAAATCCGACCATAACCACGCCCACTTTATCGATATCGAAAATTACGAAAAATTAAAAAAATGCCATAATTCTATACCAAATACGAAAAAAGGGATGAAACATGGTAACTGGATTGGTCTATTGACGCAAAATATAACTTTGGAAAAAACTTTGTAAAATGGGTGTGACACCTACCATATTAAGTAGAAGAAAATGAAAAAGTTCTACAAGGCGAAATCAACAGGCCTTGGAATCTTGGCAGGCATACTGTTAGTGTTATTGAATATATAAATAAATTAGCAGTACCCGACAGATGATTTTCTGGATCACCTGATCCACATTTGGTCGATATCGCGAGAACGCCTTCACATATACATCTAAGGGCCACTCGCTTTTAAAACCCTCATTAATACCTTTAATTTGATATCCATATCGTACAAACACATTCTAGAGTCAACCCTGGCCCACCCTAATGGCGATATCTCGAAAAGGCGTGCACCTATAGACCTAATGCCCACTCCCTCTTAAAATGCTCAGTAACACCTTTCGTTTGATGCCCATATCGTAAAATCATTCTAGAGTCACCCCTGGCCCACCCTAATGGCGATATCTCGAAAAGGCGTCCACCTATAGACCTAATGTCCACTCCCTCTTAAAATGCTCAGTAACACCTTTCCTGTGATACCCATATCGTACAAACATTCTAGAGTCACCCCTGGCCTACCCTAATGGCGATATCTCGAAAAGGCGTCCAACTATAGACCTAATGCCCACTCCCTCTTAAAATGCTCAGTAACACCTTTCGTTTGATACCCATATCGTACAAACATTCTAGAGTCACCCCTGGCCCACCCTAATGGCGATATATCGAAAAGGCGTCCACCTATAGACCTAATGCCCATTCCCTCTTAAAATGATCAGTAACACCTTTCGTTTGATACCCATATCGTACAAACATTCTAGAGTCACCCTTGGTCAACCTTTATGGCGATATCTCGAAAAGGCGTCCACCTATAGAACTGAGGATTACTCCCTTTTAAAATACTCATTACCACCTTTCATTTGATACCCATATCGTACAAACACATTCTAGAGTCACCCTGGCCCACCCTAATGGCGATATCTCGAAAAGGCGCCAACCTATAGACCTAGTGCCCACTCCCTCTTAAAATGCTCAGTAACACCTTTCGTTTGATACCCATATCGTACAAACATTCTAGAGTCACCCTTGGTCCACCTTTATGGCGATATCTCGAAAAGGCGTCCACCTATAGAACTAAGGATTACTCCCTTTTAAAATACTCATTACCACCTTTCATTTGATACCCATATCGTACAAACACATTCCAGAGTCACCCCTGGCCCACCCTAATGGCGATATCTCGAAAAGGCGTCCACCTATGAACCTAATGCCCACTCCCTCTTAAAATGCTCAGTAACACCTTTCGTTTGATACCCATATCGTACAAACACATTCTAGAGTCACCCCTGGCCCACCCTAATGGCGACATTTCGAAAAGGCGTCCACCTATAGACCTAATGCCCACTCCCTCTTAAAACGCTCAGTAACACCTTTCATTTGATTCCCATATCGTACAACTAGAGACACCCCTGGTGCACCTTTATGGCGATATCTCGAAACGGCGTCCACCTAGGGAACTAAGGATCACTCCTTTTCAAAATACTCATTAACAGCTTTCATTTGATACCCATATCGTACAAACATATTCTAGAGTCACCCCTGGTCCACCTTTATGGGGATTTCTCGAAAAGGCGTTCACCTATAGAACTAAAGCCCATTCCCTTTTAAAATACTCATTATCACCTTTCATTTGATACCCATATCGTACAAACACATTCTAGAGTCAGCCCTGGTCCACCTTTATGGCGATATCCCTAAATGGCGTCCATCCATAGAACTATGGCCTACTCTCTCTTAAAATACTCTTTAATACCTTCCATTTGATACACATGTCATACAACCACATTCCAGGGTTACCCTAGGTTCATTTTCCTACATGGTGATTTTCCTTATTTTGTCTCCATAGCTCTCAACTGAGTATGTAATGTTCGGTTACACCCGAACTTAGCCTTCCTTACTTGTTTCTCCTGACTTAGCACCTTTTACTCAATATGTTCTCCCATCACTCCTCACCTTTAGTGATTGAAATAAACACTAAAACTGTATATTTAACAAAAAGTACTGTTTATTTGTCAAACTATTTCTAACGGTTCTGATCTGGACCGGATGGTGCGCAGGCAATAATTTATATTTAAATTCAAACAAATCCTGTGTTGTGTCTTATTCCAAAAAGACAACTGTCACATACTTTACCTACAAACTAAATACTAAATCTCTTAATCGTTGTCAAGAGAGTAAAGACTTGGGTGTAGTTTTTAACTCCAAACTCTCTTTTTCTAATACCATTGACTTCGTTGTTTCAAAATTTGAACCAATAGCTAGGTTCAGTAGACGTAACACCAGTGACTTTAAGGACCGTATGACGTTGAAGGCACTTTATATATCCTTGGTCATAAGTCATCTTGAATATTGCTCAATAATATGGAATCCTTTCTATGAATCTAGCTCCTATAAAATTGAGAGAGTTCTCTAAAATTTTTACAAAAATTGCTTTACGTATCCTCACCTACCCGTGACGAATCCTGTTTCATTGACAGCCGAGGCCCTGGAGACCCCAAGTTCTTCATGGAACTAGGGGGTGGGAAGGACGGGATGGCCTAGAAGGTTTAATGTGGTCATACAAATAGTTCCCGAGATGGTCGGACTAGTACCTTAATAGTGCTTTGTTACCGGAACGTACCGGATCTATATCCGGCAAAGGAGCATCAACATCGGCTCAAAGCCTTCGGGGAGTGTCTTTATTGTTAATACAACAGCAACAAAGCATGTACTTTTGGACTGAATGAATTAAATAAGTGAATAAAATGCGCGCAGAAGGAAATTACTTTTAATTAGATTGATATTATTGACAGGTTGACTAAGCACATTTTTTTTGAACATCTGACGACTTAACACATTTACACATCATTGCAAAGAGCACGTAAAAATGACAAATTAAAATATTTTTTTCGTGTGTTCGATGTATTTTGAATTCAGTTTTAAAACTGCATTAAAATATTATTTTTCAAAAAAAGTTACTTAGCACATTTTCACATTAAGCTAACGATATATATGTACGTTGTAGTTAAGTTGATCTTGCATGCATACACAGGCAGGCGTTGGCTGTATACAATTGTAGCACGTACCTGCTGCGAGTAAATGTAAGCAAGTTGCTCGAGGTCAGGTCGGAAATGAGTTAATATCTTTTGAACCACAAAATCGTCCAATTTAAAGTAAAAAGGGTTTTTATATTTATAGGGTTATATATATTTTTTCGAAAATATTCGTGGGGAAAATAGTATGTAATAATTATTTAAAAAAATATTTTTTTATTCATTATTTTGATTTTATAAAATTAAATATTTTTTTAAAGCAGTTGTAAATTAAGTATTGTTACCTTCAAAATAAAGCAAACATTAATAAGATACGACGAGTGGAACCAAAGATATAGCATTTTGAATGTGGGCAAGTTTGCTTACCCATCGAACCTGAGCATTTGCAGATCTCTGAAAAAAATTTTTTTCGAGGAAATCCTGATATATGTGTTGACTTAAATTGCGAAAATATTCCAACAAATAAATTTGGTGTCTTTTAAAAAAGTGAAAAATTTCTTTTCTACAAATCCGTACGATTTGTAAAATAATGAACCATATACGTTAAATAGGATTATTGCTTGGGAGTATGGTTATGCCAGATGTAAAGGCTCCACAACTTATAAGAACTTTTCCCTCTATGACGATATTTCGAAACTATGTCAATTTAAGACGTGTTCTATTGCGTAAAGTACCTCGTCTCTACTAACTTTTTCCGAAGTACTATAACTACGCTAGATGCTTCAAGGTAAAGCTCGCTGGCACAATCAAGAATTGTGTTTATGCTTACCATAAAGGGAAGAAATGAGTTGCTGCACTGAAGAATAATCTTACGTTGATTAACCAGTTCTACTTCCTTAAGTTTTTACACACAATGCACATCTAGAAATTGTTCGCTGCTTATGGTATATGTATTACGGTACGTCATTGTATAGAAAAGTTCGATATATCTTCTTAAGGTTTTGTGCTTAAAATACGTTCCTGGTCGTTCTTCAAACGAATTGCATTAATGCATTACCGTTCCGCTTTAATTTGGTATCCATATTGTACAATACGGCGCCCGTGTTGTGATGGTAGCGTGGAAACAAGTAAGTCCCGTCCCTTCGATTTGTAGGAAAAATTAAAAGGAGCACGACACAAATTGGATGAGAAGCTCGGTCTAAAATCTCTTCGGAGCCTGTCGCGCCTTACATTTATTTTTTTATTGTACAAATGTATTAAAAGGTAGCCGGGTTTATACACTGGGTCTGATGACCCTAGGGGCCTAGCGATTTAAAATATTTAGTTATACGTAAGGAAGAGCTCGGCTGATGCCACAGTGAAAGTTGAAGCCAACTTCAGACCGCATTTTTTTCCAGAATTCCAAAAATTATCTCCGATTAAAATCAAAATGTTTTTAGGAACTTGATGCGCGGTTTATGTGAACTTGGATAAAAAACAACTGTAAAAAGTTCACCGAAAATGGCGTATGGATTAAATGACTAATATCTTCTGAACAAGTAATTAAGGGGCAAATATCATTAAAGAGACTTTTCACAAAGCGTGACTATCCCTGTTTCGCGACTGACGCCACTTAAGAGCACCAAGGAAGGTCGTGTATTTTTCCGCCTGCCTCTCCCAACTCAGTGCAGGCCCTTCGTTTTCTCTGCTTCTAAACCGCGGTGTCGGATGAAACAATTTCTTTGCCGACCTCTTAATATTTAAAAATACAAATTCTACATTTAGTAGTACTTGTATCAAGGTTTGTTAAAATAGCAAAAAAAATTAAATACGTTTATTCTAAAAAAAATATTTTTTAAAAATAAATTGCTTTACGGGACACGTGTGAAATTCAGCTTCAAATTTCGTTTTTACCTTACACCAAATAGCGTAGCGTACTCCGCCTACCCGAAAATCCTGAGATCAAGTCCGGTGCAAAGAAGCACGACGCCTACGCGAACAGAAGCTTGGCCTAAGTTCTCTTCGTAGTTATACCGTGCCTTGTTTTATATAAAAAAATTTAAGCAGCAATATTCTGCATTTTTTCAGCTAATTAGTATGAATGAATAAAAAACAAAATGACTAAGGAGTTTTTTGATAAAAAAATTTTTTTCTTATATTTCCTTACGAATTTTTTATATACCCAGCTGTACTTGTACATAAAGTATTATAACCTTGATTGGATAACGGTTGGTTGTACAGGTATAAAGGAATCGAGATAGAGATAAAAAATTTGATTAAGGGATGTCCGTCCATCAGTCCGTCCGTATGTCCATCCGTTAAAACGATAACTTGAGCAAATATTGAGATAACTTCACCAAATTCGGTATACGGGCTTATCTGGAACCAAACTCGATTTTTATTGATATTTGATGTTTGATTTCGATATCGAAAATTTTGAAAAATGGAAAAGATGAGATAATTCAAAAACGAATACCGCTAAGCTAATAAAATTTGGTAGGTGAATTGGTTTTATGGCGCAAAACATAAATTCTAAAACATGTTGGAATATGGGAGTGGCACCACGTAAATTTAGAAGAATAAAATTTCGAAGTTTAAAAAGCCGTAAATCAAAAGCCCTTGAAGATATTACATTGAAATTTGGCAGAGACACTATCCTTCCAAATTATATAGAATGAGTGAAGATAATCAAAATCAGTTAAAGACCACGCCCACATTTTCCTAAAGGTCTAACCTTAACAAAGTTTACAATAACTCCTTGGAATTTAACTACATTTGACTGGTATTCTACCTCAGTAGTTGTATGTTTGAGCTAAAAACAAAACTTAAACAAATTTTGAAAATGGGAGTGGCCCACCCCTTTTTTGTTACTCTCTCCAAAATATTTTGAATGCCATAACTCGAACAAGAATCTCCCAATCCGGGCATAAACATTTTTTCCATAGCTACAACTGTTTGCTCTGGAAATGAGCGAAATCGCCTGCTTTAGCGTTTCAAGTACACAGCCGGGTATGCAATGTTCGATTTCACCCCAAGTTAGACTTTCTTACTTGTTTTTCTTAAATTTTTTTCTCAAGCTGATACTAATTTAAAATTCTTCCTCCTTGTTACGTTTAGGTTTGATATATTTTAATTATATTGGAATTGAAAATTAATAAAGAGAGCAATTCGAAAATCTGCGAAAATTAACAGTTTTCTTCAAAGCCTTTTCAAAGCCTTTTCTCCCGGGAGTGGAGGTATAATCGAAACAGCTGTCGCCTTGTCCGTCCTGATGTCACGTTGTTTAAATTTTTCCCAAATTATTAAATAAATTATAAAATTAAAAAATTGCTTCAAATAAATGTTTTCATACATTTGAAAAAGCAATATGGGCAATCCCCGATAATTAAAATCATACAAATTAACAGTTTTCCATGGAATGCTCGTACTATAGACTTTATCATTGTACTTCTATAGTCCGGTCAATTTAGACAATTAAAAAACAAAAATTACGACAAAGCCAAATTTTTATGAGGACCATAAAAAATAAAAATTTGAAAGTCCCTGTCTTTCCCGTTTGAGCTAAAAAGGTTATTCGAAGTCAAAAGTAAAAATTTCAGATTTTTGTGCTTTTCTGGAAACGGTAAATTTATTAAAACACTATCTCGGATAATGGTTATTGAGTTTCACTGTCATTTTGATTTCTTATTTACTTGAATCTGATTCATACTCTTCTTCTTCCTCCTCCTGCTGGCTATTCATAAATAGTTCAAATGAAGATCTCATTTGTCTCTTCATCAAAATCACATGAATCATCTTGTAGTGCACTCAAGTGGACATTTGAGAAAGATTGACCTTGACACTTGGTACACGCCCAATTTTACCGCCTTTGTTTGATCTCAGGAAAGACTTATAACAACTGTCATTATATCTAGCATTAGCAGCTACTATAATATTCGAAATCAATACATCCAATGACAGCTTTTGGTAAGTCATCAGAACGATCTTTATCTATTTTAAAATAGATTCCTTAAATACAAGTGTTCATCTGCTTCATCGTCACGAAACAAGCAGTTTTTTTTTTCAACAAAAGCTGGACCCACTTACTCGTGCTGCAGTTCAAGGTGCACTTACTCTTGAAGTACCAGCCTGTGCATCTTCACAATGTCTTTTTGCTGGGATGGGAATGGCGAAATTCGAAAAATCTCGAAAAACTGAAAAATTACAAAAAAAAAAAAACTTTAAAATTTTTTTGTATTTTTTCCGAAAAGCACATTTAAAAACGAATTAAAAACAAAAAAAGATCCCAAACGGTAAATTTTTGAAAAAGTTATAGCATTTTGAAAACAAAAACGGTGTTTTTTTAAAAATTCATAACTTTTTTTGAGTTGGATGAAAAATTTTTAAAAAATTCTGAAAAACGTCTTTCGTAAGCTAGAAAAGAAGAAAAAAAGGGGTCGGGTCCAAAATTAGTCGAAATGGGATGGAATACCCCATATGTATACGACCAATCTGTACGTTTTTTCGACAACAATACGTTTTATATGCGAAATCATCTGGTGAAGCTTGAAGCTTGTATCTCATAAATTCGAGAAGATTTGACAAAAATACCTATTTTCTGAATAATCGGATGTATCGGGAACCGATCCAGCTGGTTCTGACACTTGTCTAATCGGATACATAATATCTCAAAAATTGGGGGATACATATGAATTTTAAAGATTTTCTTGTACAGATAAGATATCTCAGTGAGCGCACGGCTCTGATTCGCACTACCTCAAACCTGGTTTAAAATTGAAACCCTGCTCTGTAGACTCCTTTACACGAAAACTGTAATATTGAAAATTTTAAACCAAATTTGGTTTGGTCATATATGTATGTAGTACAAAAAAGCTTCAGATTTAAGCTCATACTTTTGTGTACTTTATTTCAAAATCAACATTTGCTTAGTTTTTAATAATAAATAATGAGTATCCTGTGAACATTTACGAAAAACTTTCACCTACTTCGCTAGCATATGTATAGTGAATCCTTGTAAGTAGATATTTTTATTGTATGTGTTTCTTCGACTTTAGCAGCGTTTGTTCAAGGGGCTTATTTGAACGGTAATCAATCGCGAATAGCGTGGTATTATTATTATTATTGTTAATTGGTCTGGAAGCACTGCGACCTTTGTGCAGATCTACTGTGCAAGACTTTTCAGCCTAATTTTGTATCTGGAGGCTCTTGATGTATCTAAGTACCTCTTCAGGCTTTTTACTTCATATCACATAGGGATTAAGAGTCCCACCACCTAGATGGGATAGTCTCAGCCTAGCTAGAGCGACGCATTCGCAGAGAATGTGAACCGGCGTTTCATCATCCAGCTCACAAAAACGTCAAATTTGGGTATTAGATAGATTTAATTTACTTAGGTGATATCGTAGACCGCAGTTTCCCGTGTAGTACACATTAAGAGTTCTTAGGTCCTCCCTGCTTAGGTTAATGATTTGGCTGATGCTTTCGTTGCCGGAAGTATAAACAGTTTGGCCTGCCTTTGCCCTGGGCAATCAATCCAGTGACGTCTGAATTATTTAGTTTCCCAATTACTTATAGTTTCCCTGGTGTGTGCTTTTGTGAGTCCACGAAAGGGCTCTGGACCATAGAATGCTGATGTAGCACCCTGCTTTGCTAGGTAATCTGCATGTTCATTACCTTCATGTCCCTGATGTCCGGGAACCCATCCCAATAAAACCTTGTTTTTGGCTCCCAGGACATTAAGGATTTCAGTGCATTCATCCACCAGCTTAGATGTAACTATGTAGGATGGCAAGGCACGCAGTGCCGCCTGGCTGTCCGACATATTGTAGATGCTCTTCGATGTTTAGCCTCTCCGCAGGCATCCTCTACCACAGACCTTTATTGCATGAATTTCTGCCTGAAATATGGTGGGGTAACATCCCATTGGTATCGATTTTTTAAAGTTTGGCCCATAGATGCCAGCTCCCGTTGTTCCGTCATCGAATTTCGATCCCACCGTGTACCAGACCTCTGAGTCACGGTCGTTATAAGGATTCCATATTTCCCAGGGGGTCCTGTCCACAATGGACATTTCAAAGTTCCGTGAGATTCTGAGCTTAGGGGACATTACGTCACGCAGTTGTAATGAGGGATTTCCTATGAATTTTCTTATTACTTTCATATGCCCTATCATATTTTCTTCCTTCAACTCAGAAATATTTGGAAGTCTTAGTACACCTAGTGTTGCCTCTTTCTCTATCAGAATAGGGAAGGGAGGTATTCCCACTAAAGCACTAAGTGCGTCAGCAGGGGCGGTTCTCATCGCACCCGTTATGCCAACGCAAACTAATCGATGCAGTTTGCTTAGATTAGCCGTTGTCTTTCTTTGCGTGGCCTTATGCCACCAAACTAGAGAAGCATAGGTGAATATTGGCCTTACGATAGTACTAAATGTCCAATATACCATTTTTGGACAAATCCCCCATGTTTTGCCGTAGAGACGAGTACAGGCGAGGAATGCTCTTGTTGCCTTGTTTAGGATAGCATCCAAATGAGCATTTCACGTGAGGGTTCTATCCAGTGTGACCCCTAGATATTTAGTCTCCATTAAGAATTGTATTTTTGTACCACCCAGGGATGGTTCTGGGACAGATACTTTCCTTCTCCGAGTGAAAGGCACTATAACAGTTTTGTTAGGATTTATAGACAATCCTTTGGTATCGCACCACGTCTCTATGATGCAAAGGGCTTGTTGCATGCGATCTGATATTGTATCTTCGTGCATCCCTGTGATGCAAATAACTAGGTCATCTGCATATCCTTGTGTGTCAAATCCCTTGGTTTTCATTAACTGAAGGAGGTCATCAATGACCAGAGAGCACACCTCGTTGTGGGCCACCTCTTGCGGCCGCAATTGATTCAGTTCTCCCTCCCAGTTCAAAATGGATTTTTCTACTCTTTAACATAGACAGCACCCATCGTATTATTATAGGGCTTATGCCCTTATCAATCATAGCTTGTTCGATAGCTTGATGTGTTGTGTTATCGAAAGCCCCTGATATATCAATAAAAGCGCAGAGGGTTATATTTTTTGACTCTATAGCCTTTTCGATTTTTACCGTGCGACTATGAATAGCCGTCTCCGTGGATTTCCCTGACTGGTAGGCGAACTGATTCCTACACAGAGGGAATTTATTTAAATTGACCTCCCTGATATGCTGATCTAAGATTTTCTCCATACCTTTTAGGAGAAACGAGCTCAGGCTTATTGGTAGATACGACGAGGGCAGTTGCTCGGGTTTCCCTGGCTTTGGTAAGAATACTACCTTAACCTCTGCCCACCTGCTCGCGATATGGCCGAGCAGTATTGATGCCTTATACAAAGTGGAAAGGGCTGCTTTATCCCTTGCTGTAACAGACAAGGGTAGACCCCATCCCGTCCTTGTGACTTGAATGGGCTGAAATTAGACAGAGCCCATTGCACTCGTTTCACAGTGGTGAGCTTTGTCGCGGGGCTTGTTTCATTACCACTGATGGTTGGCAAATCTGCCATTATAGGTGGTGATTGCTAGCCTGCTGTGCAGTCAGGAAAGTGTGTTTCGAGTAATAGTTTGCTCGTCTCTTCCGACCGCGTGGTGTAGCTCCCATCTGTTTTTTTCAACGTGCCAATTACATTTTTGTGATCTCTAGAAAGGCCTTTTTGTAATCGAACCGCTGCTGGAAGATCATTAATCTTTTCACAGTGTTCTCTCCAGGTAGCCCTTTTAGATTTCCTAAGTTCTTTATTGTAAGATGTTAGAGTGACTTTGTATGAATCCCAGTCGCCCGTAGCTCCCGCTTTATTGAACAGCTTCCTAGCCTGGCATCTTAGCGGCCCAAGCTTTTTGTTCCACCAAGGAACATTACGTTGTGTATGTATCTTTCCTTGGAGGCAACTCTCATTGAAAGCTGTTTTAATGTCTGAGTGGAGCTGTTCAGCTTCATCTCAAGCTTCTGCACGGTGGTTATAAGTCGCTGTAAGCTGTTACCAGCTTCCTCAATAATAAAACGGAAACGCTGCCAGTTGGTTTTACTGTGATTTCTAAAAGTTGGCATGTGTTCCGGAAAGTGAACAATGTCCAATACAATGTGTTTGTGGTCCGACATTGATTCCTCTCCTGAAACATGCCAGTTAGTGACGGTGCTGGCCATATTATGGCTGCACAAAGCAAGATCTAAAACTTCCACACTAATAGCATTTACAAAGGTGGGTTCATTGCCCCGATTGACAATGCTTATATTATTACTACTGATAAACTCAAGCAGGTACTCACCCCTGTTTTTGATGTCCGTACTACCCCATGTTGTATGATGGGAATTTGCGTCATAGCAGAGGATCCATGGCGTGCCACTCTGCTGACAGTATTTGATGAGGGATATTTTTTCGGTTGTTGGAGCCGTTTTTTCCTCCCCCGGAAAGTAGGCAGAGGCCAAGATTGCCTCTTGTTCGCCTCTTGGGGTTGGAATTTTAGCCCGAACTGCAACGAGATCAGCCATCATAAACTGTAAAAGTGGAAGAAGCATTAGTTTGTTGCTTAAAAGCATCGCCGCTCTTGGGCGAGAACTGGTGGCATAAATTAACTTACTATCAGTACTGTTCAGGCCTTTTACGGCACCGTGTTGAATCCAGGGCTCCTGGATGAAGGCTATTCCCAGATCTTCTTCTGCAAATTTTTTAATTAGGACGTCTGAGGCTTCCTTGGCATGGTGAAGATTCGCCTGAAGGCATTTCAGACGTCTTTGCTTTTATGCTTTGATAGGGAGGGGAGACATTATTTATGGTGTTTGCGGCCACGTGTAGCCACCTTCCTTGCCCTATTGTTAAGCGACATTACGGCTTCTTCAGCCGTTCGTCCTCGTCCTTTTTTGTTCCCTTTCCTGACCTTGGGGCTCCCACGAGGTGGTTGCCTTGTTGCCGGGCTTTGGGGACAGGCTGACGGACTGTCGCTGCCTCGTTTGGCCTTAATGGGCCAACACTATACCCAGAAGGCCTGGGCTCTTCTTGAGAAGGTTTTTGGGGGTGTCCGATTGACTCGGCAAATCCTGCTGTTCAGTAGGTAAATGCCTACTAGATACCTTCTGGTTCTTCGAACAGCACGGTTTGTCATCGTCAACCGTATCATCCCCCTCACCCTTATTGTCATTGACGCTGGTATTTATATTTATCAGGGGCAGGGATGGCTTGGTTTTGGGTCTTAACTTGACCCTGTCAAACCCACAGAACATCAAGTAGTTGCGTTGCTCTAATAACTCCGCAGACAACGGATCCACGGCTATAGTAACTTCCGCCACCGTGGACTTTCCAATGCGGTTGAGGATGCTCCAGTTCCTGGTATTCAAGCCGACATTTTGGGCCTCAGCTAACCTCAAGATGTCGTCGTTTGAGGGGCATTCCTCTTCCTTAAAGTACCCCATGAGAATGATGCGACGTGGTATATCCGCATCAGATACCACCTTCAGCTTGGCACCCTGCCATGGTGTGAGCTTTGGGGCGATAGCCCTTAGCCACTCCGCGGTGGTTGCATCCCTGTAGGTGATACAAAGCCAGCCTGGGCGAGGTGTGCAACCGCTAAAGGTGGGCTTTATAGCACCATATTTTTGGCTCATCACCTCTCCCAGGATGGCCTTCTGTATGGCCTTCAGTTCCCCTGAAGACCAGACCGTGGCTGGATAGTCGGGAGGTATAATGCCCAGCCTTAGCCTACTCAGAAAATCCCTGAAAGTTGTCGACTGCTTGGCTGTTGCATCACGATGGGGAGGCATGGTTACCTCGACATTTGATGCACAGCTTTTCTTTTTTGGCTCTCTCTCTGGTGGAGTCGAGCTATCTGAGCGGCCTCTCCTGGCTGACCCCTCAACCACGGACTGATCCCAAGGGTTCTTTGGCAAGTCCCCTGGCTTCATTGTAGCTAATCTCCCTGGCCAATAATCGCTTGAGACGTTTTCGAGCGGCACCACTTAGCCGATCTCGCTCTGCATTCCGGCCAGGCTGATCGCTTTTCGCCGGAGAAGCAAGGAGCCTCTCTTCATGCTCCGACGAGACTGTGGATTGTGACTCTACCCAATTTGCATCCTGCAGAGTCCCCACATCTGCCATCTCCACGTCATGCAGGGGACTATTCGGCCCCGGCAAGTCTGCGGCGACAGCTGATTCGGCTTGCACCGAAAGGTCGCAATCGACCTGATCTATTGGGAGCTGTTCAGCTCCATTTTGGTTGTTTTTTATATTATTTTTATCCATAAAAATACCCACGAGTATGGGGGAAGGTAGGTCAGCTGGGACATAGCCCCCAGTATCCCAGCTAGACTAATTACAACCAGAGGGCGTCATGTATCTGGGGGCCACCGTTGTAAGACACACTAACGTAGTGCCATTCA
Source organism: Eurosta solidaginis (assembly GCF_040869045.1). NCBI lineage: Eukaryota > Metazoa > Arthropoda > Insecta > Diptera > Tephritidae > Eurosta > Eurosta solidaginis. The sequence continues at coordinate 243,410,624 of NC_090319.1, forward strand.
TCCCATGAGCACGGTTCGGATGACACTCGGAATTTCGGGTTTTATCGAGTTGTCCTCTCTAGATCCGCCATATTTGTTAGCAAAGCTTGGGCACCTTATTCAGGGTGTGACTCTTCGCCACGTATGGCCGGTCTTGAACTAAAAATAGCACCTGTTTATAGGAAAACTTGGCCCAGGGGAAACGGAGTGCGGTTGGGAGATGGGAGAAGAAGGGAAATCTGGTTGAAGGGAAGAGAAACGGGTCGCCGCGAGGAGGCTCCACCCCAATGTGGGAGTAGGGTGCAAGCACCTACGAGTCGACGTTTTGGGATGACGCCGGTGTGTGCAAGCCGAGGCATCCCCATCAAAGTTACCCCAATAACGTGGAAAGTTACAAAAGCAAAATGTTTCAGGAGAACAAAAAAACGTTTATTATGGAAATATAGATTTGTTCCTTTTTTTAAGTTTCTTCGAAAATATGATAACAAAAACGTATACACAAAAAATTGTTAAATTTTGATTTCAAATTACATCTCAATGTACTGTGTGAAATTTTTTTCAAAAGAAAAACGTTGTATGTTCACTAGTAGATGTCACTTGCAACATTCTTCCACTACGCAAAGCATAATGGATGATAGCATTTACAACCTTTTCCATGTTACCTCTTCTGGAGCATTTTCCCGGGTATATTTTGATTTTTCTTATTATGTAATCGTTTCCACTATCTCTCAACTTTTTCTTTTGTTATCTTTCCAATTATCAATATCATTTTTCCTGTATTACACTTAGCAATAATTTTCGAAACTGATTTACGTAATATTCCGTGTGTCGCTTACAACGTTTTTCCACTCACTGAATATTTCTAACTGTATTTCTACAGCTATAGTATGCATAATTTCGGAAAATTTGGTGCTTCAGCTAATTAGTAGATCCATATTGGCGGCTTTTTGGCAGAAACAGGGTTTGAAAAAATTTTAACTTACCACGTTGTTCGCGAAGACCAAACTCATGAGTCTTAGTTTAAACACAAGAAAACCTCCAGATGTAAGTATTGTTTTTCATTCTGCGATTTGCGAGCGTTTTGCTCTTCATGAGAATGGGTGCCAAGATTTTCAATCCGGTACCTTCGAATCGCTTGTGGCTTGTAATAAGGACTGCTTCGCAATAGAATATGTTGATGATTTTCAATATCTGGGTGTAACTGTTGATCATAATATGAGCTGGGGCAACCATATATCCCGTTTAAAAAATATCTTCGATCCTCTTTACGTTGTTTTTATCACCTAAGAACTTCCTGTTCTAATTTCATTCTTAAAATAGTTTATTATGCGCTTTTTCATTCTAAATTACAATATGCAATCAGTTGTTGGGTGGCGCCAACAAAATCCAGCCTATATTAGTATTGCAAAAATATATTATTCGACAAATATCTAATGATAATCGGTTGTATTCATCGAGAGAGCTATTTAGAAGTCTAGAGATTCTTCCAGTAAAGGACCTCTATTAGTTTAAAGTTTTAAACATTTTTTTCATTAAATGTGGTTGCCTACAAAGTATGAGGTCGGAAGCATATAACCTGAGGAAAAACTCAGAAACTACAGTCGTTGTACCATCGACCAGAACCACACATTCAAGCAAGTTTTTCACAATTGTTTCACGAAAACTCTTCAACTTACACCCTGCCGAAATTCGTGCTCTACGGAATCTTCGACAATTTACAGAATGTGTTAAGTCCTTCCTCTTAGGCCTTTTACACAATGAAATCGAAATTTGCTCCGGCCAGCTACATAAATCGTTTTTAATAGCTAAATATTCCATAATTTTTTCTGGTAATTGCTTTTCCCTTCATTTGCCCACGGGTTTTGTTGTAACTTAAATAAATATTTTGTACCCTTATTATAATAATATTATTTATATTTTAATCTCTTTATTTAACAGTCCATCCCACTGTATTTTTATATTTTATAGAAATGACATTTGTCACTATGCTAAACTTAACATAAAAATGTCTTAACTTTTCCTATATCTACATGTATATATATCCCATATAAGATTAAATTCTTTGCTTTTTATATTCATTTAAAATGTACATTCATAGATATAAGGAAAATGCTTAATAAATGAATGAATGAATGAATGAATGAATTTGTCTGTCTGGCAGTTCGTTGACATTTTAAACTAAGGTAAGGTGTAGAAAATAAATTAGGAAGAAATTTCCTTAAAATTTAAGGATATTTGTTTCATTTATAAGTTGGCTCATCTCGCCGTTCATAAAATGAAATTTTCTAAAACTTAATTGACGGAAACATGTTTGCAATGAGTGTGTTCTCTGAAAACACCCATTGATGGGGATGTGGGTCTTAGTCCACTTAATATAAATACACCAATATTGTTTGTATTTGATAGAAAATTCACCGCTATTTATTTTTGGTAAATAATTTTTATTCACATATAAAATATTTTATAGCACTCAATGCCCAAATGTACGCTAGCGTATATTTTAAGAATTTTATAATGAATGAAAATTTTTAATTGTTATAATTTCAAAATTGAAATATAAAAACTACCAAGAACAATTCATTCAATTTCTTCAAAGTAGATTTATATAAAGTTGAATATAAATGTAACTAATATTAACATCATATATAAAATAACAACACTACATGGGCTTTGTTCTCATTTACTGAAAAATTAGGTGCTCTTCTTTAGCATAACTTTTAACTGTTCTTTTTGCAGCTCCTGGAGTGACGCAAGTGATGATCGATGTATGAGTAAGCGTAACCTTTGCAGGTAAATTAATGAATCACATTGCGGTGAACAACAACTACCTACAATAAAAAAATATTAAGAAATAAAATAAATTAAACTCAAGAGCATCTGTTTGAGCTGATATACTCAACAATCATAATTCAGCACTTTTAAGACTACATTCATCCATTATCACTACATATATATAACATACTCTCCTCGCACACCAAATAATTTTTAGCTTATATAAAGCTTATTATGTGGCCAAATGGCTTAATTTACTTAGGACTTAATTTGTTTAAAAAAATTAGCTGTATGACGTATTCCTCATAATGCTCTATATTTTCCGGACTTATGTTGTTAGGCTTATCTGGAAAACGGCGTTATGTCTTGTGACCATAAAAGGCTTGTGACCATATAAAATAAGGCTTACATTAGCAACTAGGTCTTATAGGACATGAGGTAGAATATGACGACTTTATTTTAAGGGACATGGGCCAATTAAAATAGAAATTTAATAAGGCTTTATAGTAAGACGTACTCTATCGCATTAAGATTTATTGTAAGGCTTTTGACTCCCACAAAATCAGGATTTGATAAGGATTTACAATAAGATACTATCTGTAGTGTTATGAACTTTTATATAAGGCTTTTAAACCAAATTAAGTCAGCCTTACAAATGAAAGCAGTACTCATAAAATCAGACTTGCATAGGGACTAAACACACCAAGAGGCTTCAAATTGTAATTCATCTTTATAACCACTTATCTCAAAACTTTATCAATTTTCAGCGAAAATTCAAATTAAGTTCCCACGTTTAAGTTACGTGACAAGTAACATTAGTGCGGCCAGCCATGCCATGAACATCTCCTCAGAAAAAATGTATTTGCGTTCCCAGATGTCGTCCGGACTCGGGTAAAGCATGTGGGACCAATGTGTAGGAAAAATCGACACACCAAAAACTAGAAAACTTTGCCAAATGTTGTAGGTGGAGCACCCTAGCACCACACCGCGGTGTCAAGATTTATCATGCAATCATATGTTGAAGATCGCTTACTTGTTTCATTAAGTTATTTTTTGCTTTATCGATGCCGTAAATAAGCCTTATACGTATGTACATAAGATATATCTTAAACAAATTTGTCAATGCATAATATGTTAATTGTTTTTTATAGACACGCAGGGAATTGTATGTAATAAGAGTCAGGTTGATTAGTAGCTATACATAACATTACAAGTGCAATAGCTTCTTTGTATATTAACTTAGGGAAATGGTTCAAAAGTAAATATTCAGGAATTTGAAAGTACTTTCGTCTATTAAAACAAAAAGCAGACTTTAAGGGGACAAAACTCAATTAGCCGACTTAATCCAATATGCAGATTTCCAAGACCAAAATAATGACGTATCAATTTCAAAAATCAAAAAAAAAAAAATTCGACTGTGTTTCGAAGGATAAAAAAAATGTTAAAAAAATTTCCGAAACACTCTCAACATAAGCGTTATGTTTAGGGGTAACCTTTTAAAACTTTTTTTGCAACCCAGTCTAATAAACATCCAAAAAGTTCGTCCTGTGCAAACCAATGTTTATTTAAAAAGAGATAAAGAATGTCCAACAAAGATTATAAGTGCAAGGTGTCATACTGCTGATAGGTGTACACCACATTACCAGCCTAAAAAATATAAATGTTTATGTTGAAGTAAATATATAATAAACGACCCACAAAATAGTTCAGCTGCGGCTACTGTATAAAAGTAAATGTTATTTGCATTTAAATTTAGGAAATTTCGAACAAAATTACTTTACTTAGTCCCTACTCATTACTTATTAGCGATTTGATGCACATGCAAAGGTAAATTTTCATACAAGGAAAGTAAATTTTGAAATAAGTCGCTGTGAATATGACCGTTAGAGTTTCCTATAATTACCATACGTGAAATGCTGATTCGTAGTTTAAATAAGCTTAAAATAGGGCGTAATTATAAGAAATATGATGTTTCAAATTTACTTTATTATAAGGTTTATCTATCAGTAGTGAAAGCAGCGCTGCCGTAGTATTCCTTATTGCTTACAACCGCGCATGCTATTTTTGCTGGGCGACGTTCGAACAAATTTACAAATACATACATACAGTTATGTATGAACAATTTCAACTGCGGCCCCCTATTATCAATTCAACATCATCAACTTTGAATCGACTTCATGCTAAAGTCATCGTCATCCCTACAATGGAAGTAACACGCATTTCACTTCATTCTGCCCATTCCGTGGTAATATTAATGATTCGCAATCGGTAAACCTACCTATCGATTGATTGTTGAATTTGAAAATAGCTGCAACATACGCAACGTCGAGCGTTCAAGTGATATAAAGCACTTATGAGAATGTTTATAACAAAAAAACCCCATACACATTTTTGTCTAATCGCAATTCGAGATGCATTTTTGAACTAAATTTATTATTAAATCTCAAACTTTCTCAAACTTTAGTTGTCCCCGGTTAATTATTAAAAATTAACGCGGGGCCTGCCTGTTCGGTTGTTTCCATAGGCGGGTTCCGGGAGTATATTTTCTGTGGCAGGGCTGATGTTTCATCTGGTTCAATTATACCGATGCGGGCTAAGAGATCGGCTTGACGGTTGGCCGGATATCACTGTGGCTCGGGACCCAGATAATCGTAATCATAAAATAGGTCAGTGCAATTGTAAGCGAGGTCAGGCACTCCCAGCCCACCCTCGATCGCACTATACTTAAACTCAAGGCCTTGATACCTGCCTGGCTACCAGAGCAGATTTACAACTCCCTAACCGTAGTAGCACTGGATAGCATTTCATCCACTGCATCCTTCATCACATTAAACTCAGCTTAAAAGGCGCTGCAGTTATTTGTAACGTAAATTTACGGCTTCAATTATCTCTTGACAAATTACCGCCGCAATTTGGGGCTAATGGGATGTAAATGTTTGGGCTAGAGTTATCAAACAAAAAAGGTAAGAAACGATTCTTTTCCGGTATGTGAAAAAACGGATACTGATAATAACTTCAAAACTTAACTTTGAAAAACGTTTAAAAAATAATTTTGGTTTTGCTCACCGTTATTTAATTATAAAAAATAAACTAAAAGCTTATTTTTCTTTTAAAATCCTACTATAATATTGAGTTGCTGACCTAGAATTGGTAAAAAGCAACTAAAGGTGTCTAAGTTCGGGTGTAACCGAACATTGTATACTCAGCGTGAGCTTCAATTGTACATTTCATTTCAGATAAATTACTTTTATACATAACACGTGGCACCGCCCGCTTAAAAAATGTTTCATCATTTTCTCTTACAATAAGACTTGATAAGTGAAATATCATTGATTCTAAACTATTTTTTTGCTAAATTATAGCTTATAATTTTCGTCTACGACCCTTTTAAAATTTTTTTATATCAAAGTCTTTTACCGATCTCGTCCATCTTTTCTAGAAATATTTTCTGCTATAAGGAAAATATGTGTACCCAATTTTATTACGATCCGTTAATTTTTCTTCGAGTTATGTCTCCCGAAACATAGAAACTTGCTTAGTCATAAAAGGGGCGGTGCCGCGCCCATTTTTTCAAATGTGAAGTTTTTCCTATTTATTGTTATAAATCTACTTGTGAAATGAAATACCATTGATATAAAGCTCTTTTTTGCAAAGATATAGCTGTTTTTATTCGTACACGACCATTTTAAAAATCTTTTATATAAAACTGGGTGTGGTCCTCAACCGATTTCGTTATTTTTTCTTTTAAATCATTCCTTATAGTAAAGCAACCACTCTGCCGAATTTTGTTATGATAGTTTTACCGATTTTTGATTTATGATTAATAATATTTGCCACGCCCATTTAACAAATTTTTATCAAGAGTATCAATATCAGTACACACGTCAAATTTCAACATTCTAGGTGTATTATTTACTAAATAATCAGGTTTTTTGTGTTTTCCAAAATGTTATATATATATAAAGTGGGCGTGGTTATCATCCGATTTCGCTCATTTTCAACACCAATCTATTCTGGGTCCAGATAAGCTCGTGTACCAAATTTGGGAAAGATATCTCAATATTTACTCAAGTTATCGTGTTAACGGACGGACGGACATGGCTCAGTCATATTTTTTTCGATACTGATGATTTTGATATATGGAAGTATATATCTGTCTCGATTCCTTTATACCTGTACAACGAACCGTTATCCAATCAATTTTAATATACTCTGTGTGCAAAGCACGCTGAGTATAATAATAGGCAATTAAATAAAGACTAAAACTTGAAACAAAAATAATTAAACAAAAATGTTTACGTTAAACGGTTTTATTGAAAACAATACTTACATAAATAACAATAATATTAATATAGCTAGAAAATAATTAGGTAGGACCCAGGTACTAGTCATCACACTCATCAACAATCTAGGGCTTTGATCAGACAATTAAATAAAAGCGTTGGACGCGTAAAATTTCTATTGATAGTCATAAGTAAGACCAACTGAACCTTAATCAGGTTACGCTACGCTATGCAAGGCATTGGCATTTCTTCCCCAGCTTAGCAGGATCGCGGCTATGCCTGATGAAGCAACAGGTAAAGCAACGTTCGTATCCTTGCGCAATCGCACCAACCGAAAGTTCAAGAGAAAGGACTTGCCAGTACCTCCTGGCGCATCAAAGAATAGAGCTCACCTTCCCTTTTTGACCTGATTCACAATTTTATTAAAAATATACCCTTGTTCTGACAACAGTATGTGCTCTGCTCGTATGACCTCTGCAGCCGAGGCATATGCATCATAGTTTGGTACTCTGAGGACATCATGTATTGTCATGAAAAAACGCAAAAGCATCCTAGACAGAAAACCTTAGTCTGTAATACCGATATAATAGTGGATATACAAAGAAACCCATTTAAAAGGGATAGGTGGCAATCACAGGTGATCTGCTTAAGCATTCTTCTATCGCACTACCAAGTAAAATAAATATCTTTCGTTTCATACCTATATTGGCAATTTTCATGTAATTTTTAAACATTTCAAATCAATGCTGGTGACGTCGTTAAACCATCCCTAGTGCTTTTCCAAGCTCCTAAAAACAAGAGTTCAAAGTTTTGAGGAAGATTAGTTAAGTAGTTTAAGCGTGATGCTATTGCTTACATGCTTACTCACAAACTTTCGAACTTGTAATATGTATAAGTAAGAGTTTAGGATAGGATGAGATAGGATTAAAAGTCATTAATTTGCGGTTAGTTCGAATAACAAAGAAATGTTGCAAATAAAATGGAGTTCGTATTTTCTTAAAAATGGATATTATGGATATCTTAATCTTAATTGATGCGTTTATTCTGAGATATTTTTATATTTAAAGGTTATATTGGCAGTGGAAGTTCCTTGGTAGCATTAGGGCATTATCACTTATTTGTACCGTCTTCCTTCCGTGAAATAATTGACGCTGCCACTTGAATGTGTTCGTTCGCACTTAATTAGTGAGTAAAAAATTCTATTATTATTAATGGGTATGAAAATCATGAAACCGGTCCCTGTTTGGTAAACATAATGTATGTCAATACATCTTCTACACTTATGTTGTTTTCATATAAAAAAAGACAAAAGTACAAACTTGTGTATATCCACTTTACGCTACTCCTTAAACTTCAGGGGTTTGGTTTAAAAAGTATCGATCTAAGAAAGTTGCACGACATTAAGCTAGTTCACTGATATCACATTACATTTATACCAATTGTGAATTCATCAAATTGGCGAATGTTTGAAAAAAACGTTCACAATAGTAAACAGCCTCGATCACCTGCCAAATTGCTGTTCGATTACTTAAATCACTAATATATTGCATTTACCTATTTTAAAATGTTTACTTAACTGGTTTCTCATATTTTATTTATTAACTATATTTCAGAAATGAATATTAGTATGAAGACGAATTTTCTGTGTACACATTTAAAAGAAAGGCTGATTTGAAACACAAATGGGCACTACAATTTAATAACCGCGTGCAAAAAACGAACCTTTCTTCCAATCTCTGACCATTCGCGACAACCATTCTCCCTGCCAGCTATTATTTGACAGGTAGGTATGGAAATGGAGGAATAGAAAGATTTTTTACTTGTATGAATTCACAATGGTTTATATCAGTCATGGTTAGGGTTGCCAGATTTTTTCTCAGGCTTACGGAACAGCTCTTATTGCTCCCAAATTCCGGGATTTTTTAAAATTTCAAAGACTTAGAATAAAATAACCTTAATAAGTATTTATTTTTAAGAGTAATCCATTCTTCCGAAACAATTTTTTTTTTTAATATTTTTATTTGCCTTCAAATATAATTTATTAAATTTTGATGAGCTCAAGGCAGTTTAAATAATTTGAGACGCAGTTTAAATAGTCGTATTTCTAATTTTATTTGGTCGATATTTCGATCTCATTTTGAGATCATCTTCAGAAACTGTGAACAAAAACAATTAGTTAAAATGTAAACAATTTTTGACCCTAATCATAATACCACGTACACAATTGAATATGTTTTACCGACTAACAAGATGTACGAGAAAAAGAAAGCGTAGAAGTCAAATAAATATGAAAATATAAACAATTTAAAACACCGTAAGTATAAACAAAATTCTGCAAAAACAACAATACATAGAATGACGAACAGAAAGACATAATCATCTGTATTAACATATATTAATATATATAAAACACGTGTCACTATGTTTGAGGCCAATGGACTCCTAAACTATTGAGCCGAAACTTGTCTAGTTTGATCTGACTTGAAATATAGGATAGGTTATATCTGAGTTTATAGTCGCAATATTAATTTATTGCAAATTTTTTTTTATTAGTTTATACGTAATAATCTTAATATATAAAAAACACGTGTCACTATGTTTGAGGCCAATGGACTCCTAAACTACTGAACAAATTTTGAATTTGTTTTGCACCCCGTATGTAGTTTTATATAACTTGAAATATAGGATAGGTTATATCTGAGTTTATAGTCGCAATATTATTTTATTACAAATTTTTTTATTAGTTTATACGTAATAATAAAATGTTACGTACACGCACCGGCACTCACATTTTCAGGTGGTGTGGATATACTTCCGTGTAATTGGTTAGTGTTTAATTAAACAACGTGCTTATCAATAAAAAATATTATAGCGAATGATATCAAGTATTGCACATCACCAGGGCCGGCGAGAGGGAGGCCCGGGGTTTCTGAGGGAGCCCGCGATTTGAGGTACTAAGACATTTTTTTATTCAGGAGAGCCTTTAGTTGTTCCATGTGCAATTTTTAAGCCGAATTTCAAAAGCAACGAAAATCTGCATTTCGTTTTAATATTATAGTGAAGTGTGAAAAATAAAATATATATGTATATAAAAAGAAAGGCTAAAATGTGTGTTAGTTGGTCGCCGGTGTTTGAAGAGATGCGTCGGTCGATTTTGTTCAAACTTTCACACAAGTTGCGCAAACCTCACGCAGTGGTTACTAAAAAGGTTTGGTTGCGATCGACGTACAGGGTCTCGAGATATAGGCCAAAACGTGGACCCGAGTACCCCTAGAATGTGTTTATAGAATATGAATAACAAATGAAAGCTGTTGATGAGTGCTATAATACAGAGTAACATATTATCCACAGACGGACTGGGACTGGGATTAGGACCAGGACTGGGACTGAGACTCGGAGTGGGACTAGGACTGGGACTGGGACTGGAATAAAATACATACCACCCTCTGGGACAGGCAATAACGGAATCCAGAAGAATGAGAAGGAATTAAGAGAAGAGAAAAGAGAGAGAAGGAGTAGGAGATTGAGAAAGAGATAGAATGAGACGAAGATGGAGATAGATGAATCGAAAAAGATGGAGGGATGAGTGAATAAAAGGATTAGGTAAAAGTGAAGAGGGGGTAGGGCAGAGTCAGACGGAAAAAGCTTATTAAAATGTATGCAGATAGGCCAAATTTAGGGCAGGACAACGTCTGCCGGGTCTTCTAGTGTTATATATTGGTCATCCCACTGAATTTGTTGTGTTGAGCTGCAATTCTAACTAGAACTGTGTTGATGTCTTAAAACTATGTCCCGGTAAACGCGCGCCAGCTGATCAGTGTTTATTTTATAATTCATTTTCGAGTAATTAGGGGTGTTCGTAATGTGCAGAATTTCTATAGTATATCGTTTGCCGTAATTTTTCTCCTCATGTGTATCGAAATCGGGATAATTCCCGGTATCCTTGCAATGTGATGACAATTCCGTCTTGTTGTCCGAAAAACTGCTTTTTATTTAACATTTGACTTGTGAGCGGAAATCCTTGTCTTGAGCTTCATTTTTGTTGTGTCCACATATACCTTGTCGCATAAGTGGGATCCGTCACCATTACACGGAATCGTGTTAACAACATCAGACTTCTCTTGTTTGGGAATTCTATCCTTTGTACTGCTGTAGATTTTTCTTAGCATGTGTTTAAAAGTTGACGCGATCTGATATTTATCTCTGTCATAGAGCTTTGAAAATTTTATTCTTTCCGATATTCCTGGAACATGAATTACTGATTTGTATATTTTTCCCTCTCCTTTGGTTATGTTGGTTCTCTCATTATTGTTGGTAAAATATGTTCGAATTAATTGAATTACGGTTGTCATAGGGAAGTCATTCTTTGTCAAGGTTACTTTTATCTCGTCAATGTTCTTTTTTTGAAAAATCTTGTCGCTAATCGAGAGAACTCTTTTAATGAAATTGCTTGCGGTGTTTATAATTGTTTTTTTTTTATACTCAGCTGAGCAGAGCTCACAGTGTATATTAACTTTGTTCGCATAATGGCAATCCGTAACGGCATAAATTAATCGAGATAGATATAGACTTCATTATATATCAAAATGATCTGGGCGAAGAAGAAATTCATTTAGCCATGTCCGTCCGTCCGTAAACACGATAACTAGAGTAAATTTTGAGGTATCTTGATGAAAGTCGGTATGTGGATTCCTGGGCGCTCATCTCAGATCGCTATTTAAAATGAACGAACTCGGACCATAAACACGCCCACTTTTTCGATATCGAAAATTTCGAAAAACAGGAAAAGTGCGATAATTCATTATCAAAGACGAATAAAGCGATGAAACTTGGTAGGTGGGTTGAACCTATGACGCAGAATAGAAAATTAGTAAAATTTTGGACAATGGGCGTGGCACCGCTCACTTTTAAAAGAAGGTAATTTAAAAGTTTTGCAAGCTGTAATGTGGCAGTCGTTGAAGATATCATGATGAAATTTGCAGGAACGTTACTCCTATTACAATATGTATGCTTAATAAAAATTGGCAAAATCGGAGAACGACCACGTCCACTTTAAAAAAATTTTTTTAAGTCAAATTTTAACAAAAAATTAATTATGCCAACATTCAACTCAAGTAATGATATGGTGCAATAAAAAAAAAAAAATAAAAGAAATTTTCAAAATGGGCGTGGCTCCGCCCTTTTTCATTTAATTCGTCTACAATACTTTTAATGCTATAAGTCGAACAGAAATTTACCAATCCTTGTGAAATTTGTAGGGGCATAGATTCTATGACGAAAACTGTTTTCTGTGAAAATGGGCGAAATCGGTTGAAGCCACGCCCATTTTTTATACACAGTCGACCACCTGTCCTTCCGCTTGGCCGTTAACATGATAACTTGAGCAAAAATCCATACATCTTTACTAAACTTAGTTCACGTACTTATCTGAGCTCACTTTGTATTGGTATAAAAAATGGCCGAAATCGGACTATAATCACGTCCACTCTTTCGATATCGAAAATTACGAAAAATTAAAAAATTCCCTAAATCTATATCAAATATGGAAAAAGGGATGAAACACGGTAATTGGATTGGTTTATTGACGCAAAATATAACTTTAGAAACAAGTTTGAAAAATGGGTGTGTCACCTACCATATTAAGTAGAAGAAGATGAACAAGTAAGGAAGGTTAAGTTCGGGTGTAACCGAACATTACATACTCAGTTGAGAGCTATGGTGACAACATAATTGAAAATAACCATGTAGGAAAATGAACCGAGGGTAACCCTGGAATGTGTTTGTATGACATGTGTATCAAATGGAAGGTATTAAAGAGTATTTTAAGAGGGAGTAGGCCATAGTTCTGTGGGTGGACGCCATTTAGGGATATCGCCATAAAGGTGGACCAGGGCTGACTCTAGAATTTGATTTTACGATATGGGTATCAAATGAAAGATGTTAATGAGAATTTTAAAAGGTGTGGGCTTAGTTTTATAGGTGGACGACTTTTCGAGATATCGCCATAAAGGTGGACCAGAGCTGACTCTAGACTTTGTTTGTACGATATGGGTATCAAATTGAAGGTATTAATGAGGGTTTTAAAAGGGAGTGGTGGTAGTTGTATATCTGAAGGCGTTTTCCAAATATCGACCAAAATGTGGACCAGGGTGACACAGAACATCATCTGTTGGATACCGCTAATTTATTTATATATATAATTATGATACCACGAACAGTATTCCTGCCAAGATTTCAAGGGTTTTTTATTTCGCCCTTCAGAACTTTTTTCTTCTACATAAAATGGTAGGTGTCACACCTATTTTGCAAAATTTTTTTCTAAAGTTATATTTTGCGTCAATAAACCAATCCAATTACCACGTTTCATCCCTTTTTTCGTATTTGGTATAGAATTATGGCATTTTTTTATTTTTCGTAATTTTCGATATCGAAAAAATGGGCGTGGTCATAGTCGGATTTCGGCAATTTTTTATACCAATACAAAGTGAGTTCAGATAAGTACGTGAACTGGGTTTAGTAAAGATATATCGATTATGCTCAAGTTATTGTGTTAACGGCCGAGCGGAAGGACAGACGGTCGACTGTGTATAGAAACTGGGCGTGGCTTCAACCGATTTCACCCTTTTTCACAGAAATAAGTTATCGTCCTAGAATCTAAGCCCTACCAAATTTCACAAAAATTGGTGAATTTTTGTTCGACTTATAGCATTAAAAGTATCCTAGACAAATTAAATGAAAAAGAGCGGAGCCACGCCCATTTTGACATTTTCTTTTGTTTTTGTATTTTGTTTTTTGTTGCACCATATCATTACTGGAGTTGAATGTTGACATAATTTATTTATATACTGTAAAGATATTCAATTTTTTGTTAAAATTTGACTCAAAAAAAATTTTTTTAAAAGTGGGTGTAGTCGTTCTCCGACTTTGCTAATTTTTATAAAGCATACATATAGTAACAGGAGTAACGTTTCTGCCAAATTCCATCATTATATCTTCAACGACTGCCAAATTACAGCTTGCAAAACTTTTAAACTACCTTCTTTTAAAAGTGGTGGTCCCCCCCCCCCCCTCCCCTGTCCAAAACTTTTCTGATTTTCTATTCTGCGTCATAAGATCAACTCACCTACCAAGTTTCATCGCTTTATCCATCTTTGGTAATGAATTATCGCACTTTTTCTGTTTTTCGAAATTTTCGATATCGAAAAAGTGGGCGTGTTTATGGTCCGATATCGTTCATTTTAAATAGTGATCTGAGATGAGTGCTCAGGAACCTACATACCAAATTTCATCAAGATAGCTCAAAATTTAATCAAGTTATCGTGTTAACGGACGGACGGCTCAATCCAATTTTTTTTCGATCCTGATGATTTTGATATATGGAAGTCTATATCTATCTCGATTCGTTTATACCTGTACAACCAACCGTTATCCAATCAAACTTAATATACTTAATACTGTTCGTGGTATTACATATATAAATTAATTAGCGGTACCCAACAGATTATGTTCTGGGTCACCCTGGTCCAGATTTTGGTCGATATCCCGAAAACGCCTTCACATATAAAACTAAAACACTCCCTTTTAAAACCCTCATTAATACCTTTAATTTGATACCCATAACGTACAAACACATTCTAGAGTCACCCCTGGTCCACCTTTATGGAGTTATCTCGAAATGGCGTCCACCTATAGAACTAAGGCCCACTACGTTTTAAATAATCATTAACACCTTTCATTTGATACCCATATTGTACAAACGCATTCTAGTCACCCATGGTCCACCTTTATGACGATATCTCGAAAAGACGTCCACCTATAGAACTAAGGCCCACTCCCTTTTAAAATACCCATTGCCACCTTTCATTTGATACCCATATCGTACAAACTCATTCCAGAGTCACCCCTGGCCCACCTTTATGGCGATATCCCGAAATGGCGTCCACCTATAGAACTATGACACACTAAAATACTCTTTAATACCTTCCATTTGATACTCATGTCATACAAACACATTACAGGGTTACCCTAGGTTCATTTTCCTAAATGGTGATTTTCCCTTATTTTGTCTCCAAAGTTCTCAGCTGAGTATGTAATGTTCGGTTACACCCGAACTTAGCCTTCCTTACTTGTGTTTTGTCATGTTTTGAATTAAAATTAATAAGTCTTCCAGATGCCGTGGGCTTTTTATACCAGTCAATCAAAAATTTGTTATTCTTTCTAATAATAAGAGTGTCTAAGTAGGGCAGCTCTCCATATTTTTCCGTTTCTTTGGTAAATTGAATTCATTTATTGAAGCTGTTAAGATCGTTGAGCATCTTGTCGACATCTTGTACAAGTCATCAACGCACTTAGTTAGTAGGTGCTGTTGGTAGTTTCCATCAGGAATTTAGATAGTAGTTCCTCCATAACTATATTCGCTACGACAGGTGATGCTGGTGATCCCATAGGCATTCCTGACCTTTGCTCATATATTTTTTCATTATATTTAAAATAACGATTTTCCATTATGCAAAATTTAACTGTGTTTAAAAACAGCTCTTGCTTTAACTTTGTATGGTCTTTTATTTCATTCCATTTTGAGGATATTATCTTTAATGCCAAGTCTACTGGAATGCTCGGGAATAAGGAGCATTCCAGTAGACTTGGCATAAAAGATAATATCCTCAAAATGGAATGAATTAAAAGATAATACAAAGTTAACGCAAGAGTTGTTTTAAAACGCAATTAAATTTTGCATAATGGAAAATCGTTATTTTAAATATAATAAAAAAATATATGAGCAAAGGTCAGGAATACCTATGGAAACACCAGCATCACCTGTCGTAGCGTATATAGTCATAGAAACAGCCAACAAACCGCGCTTACTAACTAAGTACGTTGATGTCTTGTTCGCAACTGTTAGGACACAAGATGTCGACAAGATGCTCAACGATCTTAACAGCTTCAATAAATCAATTCAATTTACCAAAGAAACGGAAAGATATGGAGAGCCTACTTAGACACTACTATTATTAGAAAGAATAACAAATTGTTGATTGGCTGGTATAAAAAGCTCACAGCATCTGGAAGACTTATCAATTTTAATTCAAAAATGACGAAAAGAATATTGGCGAGATAAAAGTAACCTTGACAAGGAATGACTTCCCTATGACAACCATAAATCAATTACTTCGAACATATTTTACCAACAATAATGAGAGAACCAACATAACCAAAGGAGAGGGAAAAATATACACATCAGTAGTTCATGTTCCAAGAATATCGGAAAGAATAAAATTTTCAAAGCTCTATGACAGAGATAAATATCAGATCGCGTCAACTTATAAACAAACGCTAAGAAAACTCTACAGCAATACAAAGGATAGAATTCCCAAACAAGATAAGTCTGATGTAGTTTACAGGATTCCGTGTAATTGTGACGGGTCCCACTTATGCGACAAGATATATGCGGGCACAACAAAAATGAAACTCAAGACAAGGATTTCCGCTCACAAGTCAAACGTAAAATTAAGAAGCAGTTTTTTGGACAACAAGACGGAATTGTCATCACATTGCAAGTATACCAGGCATTATCCCGATTTCGATAATGTATCCATTTTACACGAGGAGAAAAATTACGGCAAACGATATACTTTAGAAATGCTGCACATTACGAACACCCCTAATTACACGAAAATGAATTATAAAATAAACACTCTGATCAGTGTTTACCGGGACTTAGTTTTAAGACAACAACACTGTTCTAGTTAGAATTGCAGCTCAACACAACAAATGCAGTGGTTTGACCAATATATATGTACACTAGAAGACTCGGCAGACGTTACCCTGCCCTAAATTTGGCCTATATGCATACATTTTAATAAGGTTTTTCCGTCTGACTCTGCCCTCCCTCCTGATCACTTTTACCTCATCATTTTATTCACTCCTCCCTCCGTCTTTTTCGCTTCATCTATCTCCATCTTCGTCTCATTCTATCTCTTTCTCAATCTCCTTCTCTCTCTTCTCACTTCTCTTAATTCCTTCTTATTCTTCTGGATTCCGTTATTGCCTGTCCCAGAGGGTGGTATGTATTTTATTCCAGTCCCAGTCTCAATCCCACTCCGAGTCTCAGTCCCAGTCCTAGTCCTAATCCCAGTCCCAGTCTGTCTCTGAATAATATGTTACTCTATATTAAAGCACTCATCAACAGCTTTCATTTGTTATTCATATTCTATAAACACATTCTAGGGGTACTCGGGTCCACGTTTCGGCCTATATCTCGAGACCCTGTACGTCGATCGCAACCAAACCTATTTAGTAACCATGCGTGAGGTTTACGCACCTTTTGTGAAAGTTTGAACAAAATCGACCGACGCATCTCTTCAAACACCGGCGACCAACTAACACACATTTTAGCCTTTCTTTTTATATACATATATATTTTATTTTTCACACTTCACTATAATATTAAAACGAAATGCAGATTTTCGTAGCTTTTGAAATTCGGCTTAAAAATTGCACATGGAACAACTAAAGACTCTCCTGAATAAAAAAAAATGTCTTAGTACCTCAAATCGCGGGCCCCTCAGAAACCCCGGGCCTCCCTCTCGCCGGCCCTGGTGATGTGCTATAGTTGATATCATTCGCTATAATATTTTTTATTGATAAGCACCTTGTTTAATTAAACACCAACCAATTACACGGAAGTATATCCGCACCACCTGAGAATGTGAGTGCCGGTGCGTATACGTAACATTTTATTATTATGTATAAACTAATAAAAAAAATTTGCAATAAAATAATATTGCTACTATAAGCTCAGCTATGACCTATCCTATATTTCAAATCAGATCAAACTAGACGCGGGATGCAAAACAAATTCAAAATCGGCTCAGTAGTTTAGGTGTACATTGGCCTCAAACATAGTGACACGTGTTTTTTATATATTAAGATATGTTAATACAGATGATTATGTCTTTCTGTTCGTCATTCTATGTATTTTTGTGTTTGCAGAATTTTGTTTATACTTACGGTGTTTTAAATTGTTTATATTTTCATATTTATTTGACTTCTACGCTTTCTTTTTTTCGTTCATCTTGTTAGTCGGTAAAACATATTCAATTGTGTAAGAGGTATTATGATTAGGGTGAAAAATTGTTTACATTTTAACTAATTGTTTTTGTTCACAGTTCCTGAAGATGATCTCAGATTGAGATCGAAATATCGACCAAATAAAATTAGAAATACAACCATTTAAACTGTGTTTCAAATTTTTATACTCAGCTGAGCAGAGCTCACAGAGTATATTAACTTTGTTCGCATAACGGTAGTCCGTAACGGCATAAACTAATCGAGATAGATATAGACTTCTATATATCAAAATGATCTGGGTGAAAAAATAAATTCATTTAGCCATGTCCGTCCGTCCGTCCGTCTGTAAACACGATAACTTGAATAAATTTTGAGGTATCTTGATGAAATTTGTTATGTAGATTCCTGGGCGCATCTCAGATCGCTGTTTAAAAGAACGAAATCGGACTACAACCACGCCAACTTTTTCGATTTCGAAAAACCGAAAAAGTGCGATAATTCAGTACCAAAGACGGATAAAGCTATGAAACTTGGTAGGTGCGTTGAACTTATGACTTTTAAAAGAAGGCAATTTAAAAGTTTTGCAAACTGTAATTTGGCAGTCGTTGAAGATATCATAATGAAATTTGGTACGCACTTTACTCCTATTAGTATATGTGTGCTAAATAAAAATTAGCAAAATCGGATGACGAACACGCCCACTTTAAAAAAAAATTTTTTTAGGTCAAATTTTAACAAAAAATTTAATATCTTTACAGTATAAAAGGAAATTATGTCAACATTCGACTCCAGTAATGATATGGTGCAACAAAATACAAAGATAAAAGAAATTTTCAAAATGGGCTTGACTCCGCCCTTTTTCAATTAATTCGTCTAGAATACTTTCAATGCCATAAGTCGAACAAAAATTTACCAATCCTTGTGAAATTGGTAGGGGCTTAGATTCTATGACGATAACTGTTTTCTGTGAAAATGGGCGAAATCGGTTGAAGCCACGCCCAGTTTTTGTACACAGTCGACCGTCTGTCCTTCCGCTCGGCCGTTAACACGATAACTTACGCAAAAAACGATATATCTTAACTAAAATTAGTTCACGTACTTATGTGAAGTCACTTTATCTTGGTATAAAATATGGCCCAAATCCGATTATGACCACGCCCACGTCCGATATCGAAAATTATGAAAAATGAAAAATTCCCATAATTCTGTACCAAATATGAAAAAAGAGATGAAACATGGTAATTGGATTGGTTTATTGATGCAAAATATAACTTAGAAATAACTTTGTAAAATGGGTGTGACACTTACCATATTAAGTAGAAGAAAATAAAAAAGTTCTGCAGGCGTCCACCTATAGAACTAAGGCCCACTACGTTTTAAATAATCATTAACACCTTTCATTTGATAAACATGTCATACAAACACATTCCAGGGTTACCCTAGGTTCATTTTGCTAAATGGTGATTTTCCCTTATTTTGTCTCCAAAGATCTCAGCTGAGTATTTAATGTTCGGTTACACCCGAACTTAGCCTTCTTTACTTGTTTAAACTGCCTTGAGCTCATCAAAATTTAATAAATGAAACAATTTTTGTTAGAAATACTTTTTAGAAATACTTTTTTTTTTGTTTAGAAATCCTTTTTATTACATACATACACAAATATACTTGGCAGTCCCCTGATGGGGTTTCGCGTAATTAGAACGATCATGTTCTCATTAACCGAAGTTTTCACAATTCTTTGCGAGATGTTCGATCACGTAGAGGCGCGGAGATATATAGTGATCACAATTTGGTCGTCGCGAAAGTCCGTCTACGACCTTCTACCATTAAACAGAGGAAAAGCTCCAAACCTAGATTGGATTTAGCTAAATTAAAGCATACAATGTCAACCTTGGGAGACGCATTGAGCAAATGAATAACGTACATACACGGATACAAATAGGGGAAGCCTGTACAAAAACCGCCAGAAAAGTGGTGGGAATCTTAAAGTCAAACAAAGAACCGTGGTTGAGTGATGACAGGTGGGATTTCATTAAGAAACTTCAATCTTTAAAGCTTCACCTGCAACGTGTAAACCGCGCCGACGAAAGACATAGGATACGTCAACGATATAACGAAGCTGAAAGGGAAGTAAAGAAGATGGTCAAGAGAGACAAAAGAAGATAGGCCAACAACATAGC
Source organism: Eurosta solidaginis (assembly GCF_040869045.1). Classification (NCBI taxonomy): domain Eukaryota; kingdom Metazoa; phylum Arthropoda; class Insecta; order Diptera; family Tephritidae; genus Eurosta; species Eurosta solidaginis. Next base: position 243,430,908 of record NC_090319.1, read on the forward strand.
ATCAGACGCCGAATCTTCTGCTCGCGCTGGAAATCCGCGCAAAGTTTACGACAAAACAAAACAATTAACTGGAAATAGACAGAACATTCCACCCTTAGTGGGTGAGGATGGAAGCGTATTGACCTCAGATAGGGCACAAACTGAAAGGTGGCGACAGTTTTTCTAAGTAACAGCACTCCCAATAGCGGAAAACAGCAATCCACTGAGGCTCGGAAGAGGACACAACCCAAACTGAAATATTTCGTCCGAGCCGCCATCGGTAATTGAAATTAATGCAGCAATTAATAAATTAAAAAGAAATAAAGCTGCAGGTCCCGATGGAATACCGGCAGAACTGTTAAATCACGATGCCTCGTGTATGTCGGAAGAGTTACAATCCGTTTTACGCTGCGCCTGGGGGGGGGGGGGGGGGGGGGGGGGCAGGAATAATATCTGAGGACTGGAAAGAATGCGTAATCATACCTATTCCAAAAAAAGGAGATCTTAGCATCTGCAAAACTGGAGGGCAATTACTCTCCTTAACACCATCCAAAAATTACTTGCTTTAATTATTTTGGAGAGAATCGCAACGACGCTGAATACACGCTTGTGCGAGGAGCAAAATGGTTTCAGACCTCAACGGTCATGTGTTGACCATATTAGTTCATCGCGTATAATCATAGAGCAATCGGATGAATGGTAATCGCCTCTTTATCTACTCTTTGTGGACTTTGAACGTGCTGATACATAGAAGCGCTATTTGGAGTGCGCTGCGGCATCACGGAGTACCGGATGTAATTATTAAGCTAATAATGGATCTATACAACAACGCAAATTGCAGCGTTAGATTCAAGCAAAAATTAAGCTCTAAGTTTAACATCACCAAAGGCGTCCGCCATGGCTGCGTTCTCTCGCCGCTGCTGTTTACTCTTGTGCTAGATGGCGTACTAGCTGAAAACAAATCTTACAGCGCCTGATGGCATTCAGTGGGGATTACGCGAAAAATTAAATGATTTGGATTATGCGGCGATATATGTCTCCTGTCGCATTTTTTTACTGGTAATAAAATGAAGATCGACAAGCTAATAGAAAACGCGAGCAAAGTGGGACTGAAAATAAACGTAAAGAAAACTAAGATAATGCGGCTCCAAACACAAAACACGCAGGACCTGACAGTTCTGCTCGACGATACAACCGAAACCAATGAAAATGTTATCTCGGAAGTATAGTAGCTAGTGATGTCGGAGCTGAAATTGATGTAAGCTCACCAATAGCTAAGGCCTGGGTGGCGTTTCAAAAACTGAGAAAAGTGTGGCGATTTAGCACACTCAGCCGCAGCACTAAACTCAAAATACGTGGAAAGTGACGGAACTCATCAGCAGTAAACTACAGATGATCGTAAAGGAATGCTTGCGCCCAATATGCCGTTATTCTGGACCAATGAAGATCTTTTAAGACTGACGAACACTGAGCTGATTCAAACAACCATAAAGAGAAGAAAATGGCAATGGATCAGCGATATACTAAGAAAAAGCGAATCATGTATAGCAAAAAGGGCGCTTGACTGCAACCCACAAGGAACTCGGTGGGTTTTTTCATAGGATCAACAGATTCGGTGACTCTTGGTTCTGTTGGTCGGTTTACCCCATAAAAATATTTCAGGAAAGATATGTAGAGAATGTCATGGTCTATAAGATAAATGTAGATGTAACACATTTTATGAGTTCTTTGAAAGGACAAATAGTTTATTAACTTATTGAAACTTGTTCTATTGGCGTTCGGATTTTCAAAATAAAAACAAAATCCAGTTTTCTCAAAAATGGTACGAAAATTTATCGACTTTAGTTAGCTTTTATTTATCATGTATCACGGTTGAGATCATGAAACAGCCATTTCTTATTTTTATTAACTTTAGAATTACTGCTTATTTTTAGAGTAAATAAGCCTTAAATAAGGCTTTGTTATGAGGCGTGCTTTTCTCTTATTCTAAGGTTTATCTATCAGGAGTGGAAACAGTATTCCTTATTGCTTACAACCGCTTGCGCTGGTTTTTGCTAGGCGTACTTTGTCTAAAATTTTAAGCGTGTTTTTGTTGTTTTTCGAATGCCACAGTGTTCCTCCAAAGCTAAAATCATTATTTAAAAACCCAAAACTTTTCGGTATTAAGCATTCTTGCGGTGTAGCGACGCTTTTGCCACATTCGCGTTTAGCAAATGTATATGTCTGCTCATCACTGATGTACATAGGAGTACGTAATCGATTTAACTTATTTGGCCGACCTAGTTTCAGTTCATTAAAAATCGTAGAGTTATTATACTCCTCATAATATTATATAATATGTTAGTAGTCCTGGATTTCAGTTGAGTAGTGCTGGTTGATTCGAGATCCAATTGCATGTACAAAAAACATTTATGATTAAGTAAAACTTAATTAATTTTCTTTATTGAATCCATACCTACCGACAACACATTTAGTGCTGCAGGATCATTGGTGAACGAGTGTATGCGGAAAACGTTTAGCACTTTCTTGCCACCTTGTGCCATTGTTATTGTTGCAGTAGACACACTGGCAAAACAGGAGTATTTGAGAGGCAAAACGAATACCGCCTGTCCCAACACAATGACCAACTGATGGCTACCACACTTGGGGTTGTGCAGAAGGTGCAATGCGCATTCATTAATTTTCAGTATGGTTTGCTTGTTACGTTTTGTTATTAATGATGTTCAACAAAATGAGTTAAAAGTTTTTCTGTTGTTTCTGGTGTTTTTCAACATTTGTTCATGTTGGTTGCTACTTCTCCGGAGATTTCGATTATAATAACACCAATGATGGTTGTTTGCGGGTGTTTATTTATTTTGGTGATTGCCTTCCTTTTTGGTTCCATTTCGACAAAACATCAGTTTATTTGTTATTTTCTATTTAATTGGTCTTTTTGTTTGAATTTCTTTGCTATAATTTTAAGGCAAAGATGCGTTAAGGAATTAATTTGTTTGTAAGTAATGTATACCTTACATTATTATTACTGCTTGTTGAATGATGTCGTAGATTTGTTTTTCTTAATCTTTATATTGTGTTGGCATTACTTCCTCACATAAACAGTTCTTGTTTTCATTTGTAAAACTATTTTACTTTTGATTAATTACTTTTCAAATAATTAAACACTGGTTCCTTTAAAAAGTTATTGGCTGTGGATTGAAAAAATAAAAGCTAGCGTTTCTCACCTGTAAAATAAAGTATTTAGTTGTTTAAGTTATGATAAGCGTAAGTTTTCAATTACATAGCATTAGAGGACTTGAAGCAACATCATTTCAAGGCGAATAGTAGTTTTTGTGGAATTAGTTGTACTCGTAGTCTAGATGACTGAATATTTGTGCTTTGCTCACAGAGTATATTAACTTTGGTAACATAACGGTTGGTTGTACAGGTATAAAGGAATCGAAATAGATATAGACTTCCATATATCAAAATCATCAATATCAGCAAAAAAAATTTATCAATCCATGTCCATGATTAATCCATGATAACACGATAACTTGAAAAAATATTGAGATATATTCACCAAATTCGGTACACGGACTTATCTGGTCCCAAAATAGATTGGTATTGAAAATGAGTGAAATAGGATAACAGCCACGCCTACTTTTTATATATATAACATCTTGGAAAACACAAGAAATCTGACTATTTAGTAAATAATACACCTAGAATGTTGACATATGATGTGTGGACTCATATTGAAAACCTTGATAAAAAAAAAAAAATTGAAAACATTTTTTAAAATGTGGCACCTCTCACTTGTGATAAAATCAATGTTACAAATACTATAAACACTGCTGCTCAAAATTTTTTATATGGAAGTGCAAATCACAATACACGAACAGAATTGTGTGTGCACTGAAACTTGTTTTAATTTTTTGAGGTCGGAAAAAGTTGAATATTTGGTTTCAAGTTACAAAATAATTGCTTAAAATATTACGTCAATAGTTATATCACCAACATACCAGAGCTAATAAATTTAATTCTGAAAGTAGCGAAAAATTACATTGACCTCTAGCCTCAATTTTTATGGGAACAGATTCTATATAAATATATATCGTCGGAATTTGGTTTTCAATAATCATACTAAAAGTGAATGTGGAGATTTCCGCGAATGTTGCATTGGAAATTGAATTCGAAAACTTTTGAAATGCTTAATTAGAGGGATCGGCGTGGTTCGCTTTAAATTGGTATTCAAATTTACATACATATGTGACCCGGCATATGAAAAGGTGGCTTATGACTTAAAAAAAAAAGAAAACTACTAAGAAACTGAAGAAATTCATTGTTTATCTTTAACAGCTGTTTCTCGCAATTTCTTTTTTGAGTCATAAGCCACCTTTTCATCACAGGGGTCACATATATTAGCAACAGAAATTACTGAGATGCTGAAATATCACTTGAATTTAATAAAATGTCTAACAAGTACAAGATGTCTCATAACCAAAAAAAATACCGAATTGAAATACAAACTCACAGAAACTACACCGTGAGGAGAATCTTTAGTTCAAAATAAATGCATTTCTACTGCATTCTGAACCACTAATAGTTCGCCATTTATCTTTTTTACACGTTTTCAACTGGCGAATTTAATATGGCGATGACCTCGGCGGCTGCATTCAATTTTCACTAGTTCCTAACCATATACAAATTTCTTTTTGGTACATTTTCCATAGTTACGTACTAGTGGAATAGTGTTGAGATAGAGGCATACTCATATGTAGTCGCACCTCGTTAAAGCTGGTAGCAGTTTTATTGTCGATTTTATAACTGAATATCTAGCTATTAACCAACTAATACTTATTTGGCACTCTAGGTCTAGTTCTGAACCAGAATTTTAACTAATATCATATGAAGTTAGAATAGGCTCCGCTTGTTTTGGTACAGTTTTGCTTATATGCTTTGGTCATATGCCCCATATATTACAGCTCCGCGATCAATTATCTTTTTTAATTTTATTTATAAATCTATTTTGATTAAAAATTTTTTCAGTGCTATAATATTTTTGAATAATTTTTAGTTGTCAAATTGTTAGTGTAAATTTTTTTATCATATGTTTGAAACACAATGCCGAGCGACGACGATATACGCCGCGTCGGGCGATGACATTTTTCCATATATATAATACTTCTATATCAATACCTTCCTATCTTCCTAATATGCAAATTTTCTGTCAATCAATATTTGCTGAAACTGTGCAAATGTATGTTCTGCGCATACGCGGGCTTTGGTAGTGTTAGTGAGTTGTAGTAGCGTGTGTAAAAAAAGTATAAAGGGGTTTTAAACGGGTCATTATCTCCTTTACCCAACTTCTGCATACTAATTGTTATAAAATCTCAGTTTAGTCGATTAAACAATGAAAAGGCCAACAAATACAATACAAGGCTTATGGTATTTATTATTTAAACATGGGCTGCAGCCATACAAAGTACATTATTTACATAAATAGAAAGAAAAAAAACAAGGCGAAGAATTCATATTTTTGAAATGAAAAAAATTCAAATATCTATATATATAAAAAGAAGTGAACATTTTGATTGTCACTCCATAACTCGAGAACGGATAGATAGATTGCCATGAAATTTTGAAATCCCAAATCGGTTTTGCCATTCTTGAGTTATGATTTTTTTTTAGAAAAAATTCAAATATGTATATAAAAGAAAGTGGTGTTAGTTACACTACGCATAACTCAAGAACGGACGAACCGATTTGGCTGAAAATTGGTGGAGAGGTAGCTCAGAACCAGGGAACGTACATGAGATACTTTTTATCCCCCTTTTATACCCCCGCTAGGGTCTTGAGATCAAAACGTGGACCTGGGTAATCCTGGGATATGTTTGTAGAGTATGGGTGTCAAATGGAAGCTGTTTATGAGTACTTTGACACTGGGGATGTTTTTCGTACGCCTGGGTGACTAGGGTATCGAGCTATAGGCCAAAACGTGGACCGGGCACCCCTAGAATGTTTTTATACAATATGTAATTTTCATACCTATTGGCGACTAGGGTCTCGAGATATATGCAGAAACGTGGATAAGGGTAACACTAGGATGTGTTTTTAAATTAAGATTATCAAATTGAAGCTGTTGATGTGTGCTTTAGTACAGAGTAAGTTTTATGCCGCTGAGTGACTAGGGTCTCGAGATATAGGCCAAAACGTGGACCCGGATACACCTAGAATGTGTTTTTACATTATGGGTATCAAATTGAAGCTGTTGATGTGTGCTTTAGTAAAGGGTAAGTTTTACACCGCTGGGTGACTAGGGTCTCGAACTATAGGCCAAAACATGGACCCGGATACCCCTAGAATGTGTGTGTATTATGGATATCAAATGAAAGCTGTTACTGAGAGCTTTAAAATAATTTTCATTGTGATATTCGATTTACTCGCATCAACCTGGCAAAACTGATAAATATGCATGCGAAGCCGAAATAGACATGAATTAATAATACCCACATACCTATTTACATACGTCCTATTCGATTTGCCTGAAATTTGGTATATAAATTTTCCTGTATTAGTATTTACGATGCTTTTTCCGGGAAGTAGACCAGAGACGGACTGGGACTGTGATTAGGACTAGGACTGGGACTGAGGCTGAAACTGAGACTCGGAATGGGACTGGGACTGAGACTCGGAATCGGACTGGAACAAAATACATACCACCAAGAATGAGAAAAACTTGAGAGAAGAGAAAAGAGAGAAGGAAAAGACTGAGAAAGAGATAGAATGAGACGAAGATGGTGATAGACGAAGCGAAAAATACGGAGGGTGGAGTGAATAACAAGATTAGGAAAAAGTGTAGAGGGGCGAGGGCAGAGTTAGATGGAAAAAGCTTATTAAAATGTATGCAGATAGACCAAAAATTTAGGGCAGAACACCGTCTGCGGGTTCTGCTAGTACATGTATAAAATATACTTATACTTACATCCCAACAAGTATTCCTTTAAACGTCTTTATACTCAGTTCAGCAGAGCTCAAAGAGTATATTAACTTTGATTGGATAACGGTTGGTTGTACAGATATAATAAGATTGAGCCATGTCCGTCCGTCTGTCCGTTAACGCGATAACTTGAGTAAATTTTGATGTATCTTGATGAAATTTGGTATGTATGTTCCTGGGCACTCATCTCAGATCGATATTTAAAATGAACGATATCGAACTATAACCACGCCCACTTTTTCGATATCGAATATTTCGAAAATGCGATAATTCATTACCAAAGACGGCTAAAGCGATGAGACTTGGTCGGTAAGTTGAGCTTATAACGCAGAATCGAAAATTAGAAGAATTTTGGACAATGGGCGTGGCACCGCCCACTTTTAAAATAAGGTAATTTAAAAGTTTTGCAAGCTGTAATTTTGCAGTCGTTGAAGATATCATGATGAAATTTGGTAGGTACGTTACTCCTATTACTAAATGTGTGCTAAATAAAAATTAGCGAAATGGGATGACAAACACGCTCACTTTTAAAAAAAATTTTTTTTAAAGTCAAATTTTAACAAAAAATTAATATCTTTACAGTATAAAAGTAAATTATGTCAAAATTCGACTCCAGTAATGATATGGAGCAACAAAATACAAAGATAAAAGAAAATTTCAAAATCGGCCTAACTCCGCCCTTTTTCATTTAATTCGTCTAGAATACTTTTAATGACATATGTCGAACAAAAATTTACCAATCCTTGTGAAATTTGGTAGGGACATAGATTCTATGATGATAACTGGTTTCTGTGAAAATGGGTGAAATCGGCTGAAGCCACGCCCAGTTTTTATACACAGTCGGCCTTCTATCCTTCCGCTCGGCCGTTAATACGATAACTTGCGCAAAAAACGATATATCTTAACTAAACTTAGTTCACGTACTTATCTGAAGTCACTTTATCTTGGTATAAAATATGGGCGAAATCCGACTATGACCACGCCCACTTTTCCGATATCGAAAATTACGAAAAATGAAATAAATGCCATAATTCTGTACCAAGTATGAAAAAAGAGATTAAACATGGTAATTTTATTGGTTTATTGACGCAAAATATTAATTTAGAAAAAACTTTGTAAAATGGGTGTGACACCTACCATATTAAATAGAAGAAAATGAAAAAGTTCTGCAGGGCGAAATCAAACTTAGCCTTCCTTACTTGTTCTATATTCAAAGTGTGAATTTGAATCTGGGCCTATGGTTCAGGGCAAAACAAAAACAAAAGTGCTACAAGTGTATAGGGGTTGAGCAGCTCTGATTATAAATCATAAATCAAAACCCGTTAAACTAAATTCAGCAGAGATCTTGCCTTTACTATAAGGAATACTTCGAAGAAATCGGTTAAGGACCACGCCCACTTTTATATAAAAGATTAGGGGGTGGTGAAAAGATATAGGGGTGGTGGACGAATAAAATCAGCTATATCTTGCCAAAAAGAGCTTTATATCAATTATATTTCTTTTCCTAAGTGCAATTAGAACAAGAAATAGGAAAAAATTCAAATTGTTGAAAATGGGCGTGGCACTGCCAATGCCTTTTATGACTAAGTAATTTTCAGTGTTTTGGGAGCCATAACTCGCAGAAAATTAACTGGATCGTGATAAGATTGAATGGACATATTTTCCTTACATCAGGAAGTATTTGAAAAAATTTACGACATCGGTTAAGGACAACCATAAAGGACTTTTAAAAGGGTCGTAGACGAATATAATAATCCATATCTTTGCGAAAAAGAGCTTAACATTAATAGTGTTTTACTTTCTAAGTAGAATTATGACATACATTAAGGTAACATTAACATTTTTTTTAAATGGGCGTGACACTGCCCCTTTTTATACTCAGCTGAGCAGAGCTCATAGAGTATATTAACTTTGTTTGACTAAGCAATTTCCTAGGGTTCGGTAGCCATAACTCGAAAAAAATTAACATATCGCAATAAAATTGGGTACACATATTTTCCTTATAGGGAATACTTAGTAAAAATGGACGGGATCGGGTAAAGACCATGCCTGCTTTTCTATATAAGAAATTTAAAAGGGACGTAGACTAGAATAATAAGCTACATAATGGCGAAAAATATTATTGTTTCAATGATATTTCACCTCCCAAGTTTTATTGTAAGAGGAATTTGGTAGACATTTTTTTTAAATGGGCGGTGCCACGTGTTATGTAGAAAAGTAATTTCTCTGAAATGAACTGTACAATTAAACCTCACGCTGAGTATACAATGAACGCTAACTACCGAACTTAGACACCATTGCTTGTTTTCTTTTAAAAAATCCCGTTTTTGCGATAGGAAATATTAAAAAATACATACTAAGGCAATTCAGAGTTTTATCCATTTGATATTGGAAACGTTGCAATAGCAAATATGTATGAGCTACGGATTGTGAACAACTTTTCAATTAAAAATTTTTTTTTTCACATTTTGTTTTGTATTGACAGTTGCTGACTTGCTGTGCAATGTTAAAAAATATACTACGGTTTTTGATTTTACGTATTTGCCATGACGTAGCAAACATATCCGTAGAATTTTTTGACGTAAAAATACTACACAAGTTTGCGAATACAATGATGCTAGACCATTTGCACAAAATCTTGAACTCCCCTACTATAAAAAGTGAAATTATAAGTTTTTGTTTGATAAGATTTACACTTAATAATTGAACATATGCTTGAAAATGAAATATGTACTAAAATGAGGTTCAAAAAATAGGACAGCTCATTGAAATCTTGAATGAAAGTTGTATGGGGAGAAAAAAATGTGGTTGAAAAAAAAGAAGTAACTTAAAACACAGAGTGTAAAGACATACAAATATTTGGGCTGGGTGGGAGTTTGCCTAAATTGCTACGAAAATAGACAAAAAACCTAAATCACCGGAAACCGTTGGTAAGGCAGTGCAAAAGAAAAAAATTTGAACTTTTTTCAGTATACATACTTTTAAACCTAAATTGGACAGTGAAACTTTAAAAATAAACAATATTTTTGATTTCTCTGCAGTTTCGTTTTTCTATTTTGAATGCATATGGAATGCGCATCTGTATACATGTATATTGTGGTCGGTGTGGCGATCGATTGGTGAATATGGTACCTTTTTGTATTTTTTGATGGCAAAAAACCGCCTCAAGATGATTGCGGCTGTGAATCAAAATTGACCAAATATATGTAATCAGTAGCATTTCTTATGTTATCCACATCATGTTAATCCTTAGATGGTGGAAGACGCCCCTCAAGATATTCCTCACGACTATCGGCGAAAAAGGCTCTATAAGTTGGAATGGTGTATATCTGCACATTGTAAATACATTATTTTTTGTTTTATTTGTTTTATATTCCGATCATAAAAAGCAAGTTCATTCGCTGGACTATGTTTATATCAAAATTTTTTTATTTTTCACATTTATTTTAACTATATGTTTGTTTTGAGTGCTAAGCGACACAAATATATGGTAAAACACACCTATGGAGGATATGATAGTTAACTCGGAGTTAGCCCTCGGAAGAATAGAACCCGATGAGGCCGAAAATGTACGATTTAGCCTAAAACAAGTTTTGTTAGAAAATTCAGGCCCTAATGACTATAAACAATCTAATAAGTTTCATAAAGCCGTAAAATCTTTAAACCAAAAGAATATCTTTATTACGAAATCCGACAAGGGAAACTGTGTTGTTGTGATGAATGAAGATGATTATAACAATGGTATGCGTGCTTTGATTGAGGAAGGTAAATACGTCAAAGTAAAAACCCCCCTTCCAAAAATGAAGAGAGAAGTTTTGGAGCATCGAAAAAAGTATGCCGAACTTTTCGGCCGTCAGTGGGACAAAAAAATGCTTAAGTCGTATGTGCGGGTCCCCTGTTTATATGGACTATACAAGGCGCACAAACCGGGAAATACATTTCGACCAATTATTGCCGGTTATACTTCCCCTACATCTAATATAACCAGATGGCTGAGCAATTATTTTAGTAGTCTCAAAAGCTTTGACGAATTTTCCATAAAGAATTCTTTGGAATTAATATCGAAAATAAAAGATGTACGACTGAGCTCAAATGAATGCTTTGCCTCATTCGATATATCCTCGTATTTCTCCAATGTGCCGAAGAAAGGAGCCTTGAACGCGCTACTTGTTTGGCTCGATAGGCAAAACATTAATCCCTCGGTCGCCGGCACTTTATTTGATTATTTGAACTAACCGTTTTATGCGTGAACCAGTCATTTTTCTAGTTTAGAGGCGAATTTTTAGAGCAAACCGATGGCTTACAAATGGGATTAAATATAAGCCCCTTCTTATGCAACCTTTTTATGAACACTGTCGAAGAACAATTAATCCAGAGCTCACTTTTCCCACGGGTAAATTTTCGATATTTAGGTCATTGCATGGTCGTTATTGAGAAGGAACAAATAGAAAACACGCTTAACTTATTTAATTCAATGGATAATGCTATACAGTTTACATATGAAACTGAAGAAGATAATGAGCTACCTTTCCTTGATCTCAAACTTATACACAATATCGACGGATTTATCGAATTCGATATTTATCGAAAACCCACATCCACTGAGCGCTTCATTCCAATTGATGAAACCACCACTACTCCCACAAATTGGCAGCTTTTAATTCTATGGCTCATCGCCTTGTAAATGTACCGTTCAGCTGCATCGCATTTAAAAGAGAAAAAGAGAAGATAATAAGTGTTGCTGAAACGAATGGGTACTGCCCTAAAATCATCATACAGCTAATTCAGAGACACCAAATAAAAAAGGAAAGAGAATGCACCTCGTTTTTCGAGGCAGTGGGCAAAAATGATAGCAACCTTATTTGTAGTATCGCGTACGATGCACATTATTTTAATAATATTAAAAAAGTTCTCAATAAAGCACACGTTAAGGTTGTTCCAAAAACTAAAATTAAGCTGAAGTCTTTGCTTAAATCGACGAAGGACAGTCGACTCGCACTGTACGTATAAGGATGAGCGAACATTTGAAGTACATCAAAAATATCGAACCGAAAAGTGGAATCGCGGAGCACGCTTTAGTGAACGAGCACGCATTGAGTGAGGGTGACTGTAAAGTGATCAAATCCGAATCTAATAGCAATAGATTAAATATCTTAGAATTGTTACATATTTATGTAAACAAAAATGTCGCGGTGAATCGGGACATTGGCCCACTGTACTCTACTTTTTTTTCAGCCATACAGTAAACTTATGATTTGCTTGCTATTGCTATTGTTCTTGTCATTGCACATTTTCTCAATACTTTTGTTATAGGTACTGTATTTAGTAAATTATATTTGCATATTTTTAATATCTATGGACTTATTTTGCGATATATGTATTAGATAATGTTTAGTTGAACACTACTAACTGAGGATGGCACCACGCGAGTGCCAAAACAATTTTGTATTGTAAAGTATTATTGTTTATATAATACAACAAAAAATACATTAAGTGACGAAAAGGAGTTTTTGTGTTTTTCTGTTTCACTATATTTATTTTAACGTTTAATATTTAGCGCTAATGTGAGTTATTGAGTTTTTAAGCTTTTCCAATTTTACCGATAAAATAAACATAAGAAAACAGTATGCGAATTTGTTTTAAAGTGGTATTTAGATTAAACTGGAAATCAACAACACGAAATTGACGGTATGGGTACTCACAGGCACTTTTAAATTAGCAAAATTTGTCAAATTACCCACATTACCAAATCAAGAATGTAAGCAACCCTATATCAGTAAATTTTATTATTGACTGCATATAAAACTAACATATTTTTTCAGGTATTTTTGTCTGCATGATTATTTTAATTTTCAGTTTGTTAAATTGCTCAAGAATTCAATCTGTGTTGTTGCACTTCAGCCAGCTTTAAATTTTTTTTCTAAATTTATCAGTTAAATAGCATAAAAAAGTTAAATGTCTAAACCTTACCACTGGGTAAATTACCCAGGCAAAATAAGATAGACCTGTGAGAAGTTTAAATGTAAAATTTCAAACCTGTACTAGTTGATAGATTGGAGCTCGTATAGCTCATCATTAAATCTTCTTAGGTATACGCCGCCCCAAAGCACTGAGGTCCTTAATCTTTCGAAAAGCCTTCCCTCGAGCACTCCAAGAGCCACCTCATCAGATATTGTCTTTGTCCATGCTTCTACACCATATGCACATATATCTGGATGGGTACAATAAATACATTTTAGAGCATGATTTCCGTTTTTCGGGAGAGGAAAATTTAATTGCATTCGCTAGACTTCAAGGCTGATGTTGCTGCCAAGGCGCAAATGCGCTGACTCTTTGCCTGATGATAGCAGGTATTTGGTTTTTTCCTCGTTCAGGGACTGTGAGCAGCCTATATGTATGTATACATTTTTCTTACGTTGGACGAAGCAGTTTTATCAATATAGACAAAGTTGATAATTTCAATATTTACAAATTCTACGGCGCTTAGGCGATCTTGTCCCAATTAACATTTATGTTTTTTTTTTCTCAAGCGTTCCTCTTCTTAGTCGTATAAACCGTGTATATATTTCTTGTTGGAGACAATCACAATCGCTGTTTATAGCATAAGAAATTTTGTTTTTAAGGAAAGTCCCTGTACCAATATACCATTTTTCGCAGAGACTTTGCTTTTTCTGTCCCTCTCGCGTGCCTCGAAATTCGCTTAGTTCTGTCGCTAATGATTAAAAATTCTTAGCAAAAATGTATTGAATTTATATTTTGAAGTGCGGTCTTTTTGGATATCCTCCTTAAGTCAACCGAAAAAAAAGTTTTTGTCAGCAGTGCCCATCCATTCATCGGTCTATCCGCCAGCCTATTTGTCAAGGGTCGTCATCAGATCCTTTTTTTGCAATATTTTTCATTTAAATAAATGTCTTGTAATGAAATTCAACACACTACTTCTTCCAACAGCGACTAATACTCCTGTAAAGAATAAACATTATTTCAACACGAAATATAATTTTGTGACAATTAAATACTTAACGGCATATTTTTGGCATTTATAAAATGCAAACATTTTAATGGTCAACTGTATAAGGTTGACTTAAAAACTGTATTTAACTATCTTGAAAAAAGCGCGTGGTAACGCTAAAGCTGCTCAAATCTTTTGAAAATCTTTTCATCGACTTAACAAACGGTTGAAGATGTCTTGATATTATTCATAACAATCTTTCCTTTTCAATATAGAACACACACACAAATTCGAGATCTGTAGCATCTACCGCCTTAGCCAATGTATTTCGGTGTGCCCCGAAATGTTTTCATATCCACCACAAAGCTTAAACATTGGAAGATCCATAGAGCTACATGGCTGTTACCCAATTGAAAAGTACAGCACAGAGAATAGAAAAAGTTTAAAATGTTAACAAAAATTCGGCGAGAGGCGGAAGGTTTCAAGCCCGTGTCAAATTTTTGTCAGAACGAAAAGGGTGATTCAGATTCTAGAGGGAAGTCGTCTACGTCGTCTTAACCGGATACAGCCAGAAGCACCCAGCCGAGGCGATAATATTCCACCTGCCCTTTCACGGCAGGTACGGGACAAATCCTACAAATTTCTTTCATTTTTAGACCTTAACTGAAGGCAAACCATCAGTGCAATTCTAACCCAAAATTCAAAAATGCAAGTTGTTTCCCTTCTCCTACTCCACGTGTTCTAAATAAAAGAATACTTATGGTTTTTTTTTTACTTATCCCTTTCCTCTTATTCTGAACAATGTTCAGAAAAAGGAAAACTGGTTAATGGAGAAAAGTAGGTATTTTGAATGCGATTGAAAGTGAGACTTCTCTGCCATATTTTAGGAGTTTTTCACTTGTTAAATTAAAGGGAATGCATCAAAATAGCTGAAGTGAACTGTTTCTTTTATGAAGAAACACGAACTTGTACAAATTTCTGCTCAATAAATTAATATTATACCACAAAACTCTTTGTTTTAAGTCCAAATTTATATAAATAAGCAACGAAAGAGTTCTTAGTATATTGGATGCATCCATGCAGAAATTGCGCAAGGATTTTTTAAGAAGGCTTAAATAGATTTTGGCATATGATGAAAGGGGAGTTCAACTCGGCTTGCCCACCAGAAAATTTTTTTGGAAATGCGGAACACAATTTCCATTGGGAAAACAGCCTACTTCGAAAATTCGAAATTCCTATTCCCCAAAGACTGTTCTCCCTAGGAGAAAAGAATTGGATGAGTTTTTCCGCGGGAATGAAAAAATCCGGGAAAACAAAATTCCGAGGGAATATATAGGATTGAGCTGATGAATTTTTATAAAAAGATACAATTTCCATGCATATGAAATAGGGTTTCCTTTTGTTTTAGAAAAAATTACTTTGTTTTGAGAAAAAATTCCTAAGGCGCAAAATCACTCCCATTTTGGAATGAAAAGTGTATTTAAGTGTAGAATTGATAAATGTGTCACAGATTTACAGAGCTTCGAAGGCGTTGTGTGTATGCGGGTGGACCCCTCCCCCATTTCCCCCTGCGTGGATCCGCCAATGTTTTAAACAAATCAATTATATCAACCATGCGCTAAAAGTGCATTTTCCGGGCTTGAAGCTATGCTCGATTTGAGTCGATCTTCAAAAGTACAGAATGTGGTGCAACCCACAAAGATTGTTTCGAACCATTGCAATGTCGTTCAGTCGACTAAATGCAGTATTGCTTAATCATTTTTAAAGAGCAGTAGTGGTAATCCAAACGAAACAGTCAATAAAAAGTGTATTGAAGCTTTATAAATAGCCTATTTTTATATGAACCAAGCAAAGAGGGCGTACTATTAATATTAGTGTAGCATTACTTTCGATATTCATAAAAGCAAATATTTACTTAAGGAAAACACTTAAAACAAACACATTTTCGGATTTGTGTACCATTATTATTCCGATACCGATAAGAGGAGTAATGGAAGTGTGTTCGAAGGATGTAGAGGTTTGCCGCACCCTTCCGAAGAAAGCCAATTCCACGAAATAATAATAAACAGCAAAACAGAGAATGGAGAAGAATGTTTGGCATTCAATTCATCAAACTCAAGCATGCGGGTGAACAACAAACCCGTGGTGTGATTGCGAGTAAGAATGTGGCTGCAAGTTTGCATAGACAAGACGTATGAGTGTGACAAATATTTACTAAAATCTGACGCGCCCCCATTACCCAGCAGGGCGCTTTGTTCACACACAATGAGTTTAATGGTTATTTTTTACTTTTAAGAAACAATATTCGAAAAATATTTAGATTAAAATACTGCACATATATATGTATGTATGAGGCGACTAGTATCAAAGACGGCAAACTCCACCATTTTTAGTTTCGTGTAAAGCGCAAAAAGGACTTTAGGCATTTATTATCTCGAATATCATAAAAAAAGTAGACTAAATCGGATTATATATAAGGAAAAATGTATGGAGAATGCCGTGTTTGAATCTGACACCTCGATATTGCCGTTGATAATATTGAAACGTTTCAAATGAAAATATTATAAACATAATATCTAATATTCTATTGAATTCACGAAGTCAATGTAAAACAACAATCTTATAGGAGTGAGAATGATGTAATTTAAAACATGAAACAGAGTACATACTATGTTGTGCTAGTATAGAAGGAAGCTCGCGGATTAACTCCTAACATGCTTCTTTGTATGCTTCTGTTACTGGCAATCTAGAGTCTCTTATTTCTTTAGCTAGCCCAGACGTTTCATTTCAGCTTTAAGTTTTTGATCGATCTTCAAGTGTCACCAAAGTGTTTTGTAAGAAGTTTGTCAACATCGATAAGTTTAAGCAATTGACCTGCTGCAAACCGCTTTTTACGGTTTTAGGAACAGTTATGAGAATTCTGCGTCCCTTCTTCAAGACACTTTTGAAGTTTTTCAAATCGTTCTTGAAATGCAATTCACCGCTTTTCAGGATTTCAATTTTTCAGCAAAAACCGCTTTTTTTTGAAAGAAAAATGTCATATTCCGGTAGGCCTAAGGACACTTGAGATCATTTCCTTCCGGTAAGATACCCTTCTGGCTGCGTAATAAATTCCATCTTTCTGATATCTTTTTCAACATTACCGAATATCCTGTCAGCAGGAAAAAAAGAATAGTCTACCACCGGAAAAATCACATCGACATTCTGCACGTGGTTTGGCGCATTTTCCGAAACCATTTGCAACGTATTCGAACATTATTATTCTGTAAATAAATCAGATAAAAGGAACAGATTTCATAAGGCAGGTTGAAAAACTCCGCCCTTCTGACTTCTGACAAAATAAATTTTTCAAATATTATAGGTTATATATCATAGACGGTTTAAATTGCCATGGTAAAACTTAGTAAATTAAGATTAACTTCGCCATAAGCAATGCGCCTGGAAAAAATTTACGAAATCTGTAAAGGACCACCCCCTTTTTATATAAACGATTTTTAAAGATATTTTAGGTGAATGTTATAGAAATATACATACAGTGACGAGCAAAACTGTAACATGTTTTCTATTGTTTTGCCTTAATTCGCTTTCACTCACTTGCTCCAATGTAGAATCAAGTTTCTCTTTCAGCGCTTTACATGTAGGCTTTGTACCTACAATTTGAAGGTATAGCCATTAAAATCCAACAGCAACAAATAAGTTTGCACTACTAAAATACTACCTTGCTCATATGTTACAGTTATGGACTGACTCTGTTTTTTTTTTTTTTTATAAGTCACATGCCAGTGCAAAGAATAAAAAAAGTGTTGCGACACCAAGTTTAAGCTGAAAGGTGGTCGTCCAAAAAAAAAATAGTGATCGCCAGTGCCGCCATCTTGCCCAGTTGGTAACCTCTGATAATTCGGTGACTCCAGCAGCAGCCTTAGAAATGCTAAATATAGAAGCAAGCGAGTGGACAGCGCGTCGCTCCTTAAAGAAACTTGGTCTTAAAGCAGCTGAGAAAAAAAAGAAACCCATGCTGACAAGAAAACAAGTGCAGCTCAGGCGAGATTTTCTGGCAACTGATTTGCACTGGACTGAAGAAGACTGGGAAATGCTGAGTTTAAAATTGGAGCATTTTTATTACTATCAAATAGATAGCGCACATATTTGTTTCTTTGCATTTAAAGGTTATTTGGTCTGACGAGACTAAAATTAATAGCTACCAGTCGAACGGACGTTCATGGTACTACACAAGAGACTCCAATGTTATAACAGCGCAACATGTACGTCAAACCATAAAACACGGTGGCGGTTCCATAATGGTTCGGGGCTGCATAACCAAAAATGGCGTGGGTCCCTTGGTGCGTATTGATGGCATTATGCGGAAGGGATAATAACTTAACATTTTGCAACAAAATTTGCCTAAGGCCATTGAGGATATTACCCCAAGCAGACGGCTCGTAGTGTAAAAAATTGGTTGCAACAACAAAAGCTTTCGGTTTTAAAGTGGCCTCCTCAATCGCCAGATATGAATCCAATCGAAAATTTATGGAGTCATGTCAAAGCACAGCTTGCAAAATATTCAAACCCATCAAAAGGAATGAGCAAGTTGTGGGAGCGGACGCAGGAAGTTTGGCAAGCGATACCTCAAGATTTTGTTGCAAAATACACAAAGAGCATGCCTGCCCGTTTGACGGCTTTGTAAAAAGCGAAAGGACTCTTGACAAAGTATTGATTTATGGGTTTTTCTTTTAAATTTTATAGAGAGTGCAAAACTGTAACATCCCAGTTTCAACGCTTTTTTTCCACAGAAAGTGTGAATTGATTTTTTTATAATTTAGTATTTTTATAAAGCATACATGGAGAAGTAATAAAAGGCAAAAGCAAAATTATAAAACCGTTGTTTGTTATGTATAAAGTACTTTCATTTAAGTTCAAGAGCTTTGTTACAGTATTGCCCCGTCACGTATTTGCGAGAAATAACTTTGTATCAATGGCCCAATTATTATACAAGAAGTAAGGAAGGCTAAGTTCGGGTGTAACCGAACATTACATACTCAGCTGAGAGCTATGGAGACAAAATAAGGGAAAATCAACATTTAGAAAAATGAACCTAGGGTAACCCTGGAATGTGTTTGTATGACATGAGTATCAAATGGAAGGTATTAAAGAGTAGTTTAGTGTGTCATAGTTCTATAGGTGGAGACCATTTCGGGATATCGCCATAAAGGTGGGCCAGGGGTGACTCTGGAATGAGTTTGTACGATATGAGTATAAAAAGAAAGGTGGCAATGGGTATTTTAAAAGGGAGTGATCCTTAGTTCTCAGCATATGCCAGTAACTGGCATACTGGCATATGCTGATGACATTGATATCATCGGCCTAAACACCCGCGCTGTTAGTTCTGCTTACTCCAAACTGGAAAAAGAAGCGGTAAAGATGGGTTTGATGGTGAATGAGGACAAAACGAAGTACCTGCTGTCATCGAGCAAAGAGTCAGCGCATACGCGCCTTGGCAACCACGCTACTGTTGGCAGCCACAATTTCGAAATAGTAAAAGACTTCGTTTATTTGGAAACCAGCATCAACACTAGCAACAATATCAGCACTGAAATCCAGCGAAGAATCAATCTTGCCAATAAATGCTACTTTGGACTAGGTAGGCAATTGAAAAGTAAAGTCCTCTCTCGGCAAACGAAAATCATACTCTACAAGTCACTTATCGTTCCCCTCCTGCTATATGGTGTAGAAGCATGGACCATGACAACATTAGATGAAACGGCTTTGGGAGTGTTCGAGAGAAAAGTTCTTCGAAAGATTTATGGACCTCTACGCGTTGGCGATGGCGAGTATCGAAGAAGATTTAATGATGAACTGTACGAGCTATACGCAGACATCAACATAGTCCAGCGAATTAAAACGCAGCGGCTGCGCTGGCTAGGCCATGTTATGCGAATGAAAGATGATGCTCCGGCCAAGAAAGTGTTTCTATCGGAACACGCCTATGGAAGCAGAGGTAGAGGGCGGCCCCACTCCGTTGGAAGGACCAGGTGGAAAACGATTTAAACTCCCTTGGTGTGACCAATTGGCGCCGGTTGGCGGAGCGAAGGAGCGACTGGCGCGCCTTGTTGGACGGCCATAACCGTTTAGACGGTTAAGCGCCAATTAAGTAAGTAAGTAAGATCCTTAGTTCTATAAGTGGACGTCTTTTCGAGCTATCGCCATTAAGGTGGACCAGGGGTGACTCTAGAATTTGTTTGTACGATATGGGTATCAAATAAAAGATGTTAATGAGTCTTTTAAAAGGGAGTGGTCGTAGTTGTATATGTGAAGGCGTTTTCGAGATATCGAGCAAAATGTGGACCAGGGTGACCCAGAACATCATCTCTCGGGTACCGCTAATTTGTTTATATATGTAATACCACGAACAGTATTTCTGCCAAGATTCTAAGGGCTTTTGATTTCGCCCTGCAGAACTTTTTCATTAAGTGCGCGAACTGAGTTTAGTAAAGATATATCGATTTTTTCTCAAGTTATCGTGTTAACGGCCAAGCGGAAGAACAGACGGTCAACTGTGTATAAAAACTGGGCGTGGCTTCAACCGATTTCGTCCTTTTTCACAGAAAACATTTACCGTCCTAGAATCTAAGGCCCTACCAAATTTCACAAGGATTGGTAAATTTTAGTTCGACTTATGGCATTAAAAGTATCCTAGACAAATTAAATGAATAAGGGAGGATCCACGCCCATTTTGAAATTTTATTTTATTTTTGTATTTTATTGCATAATATCATTGCTGGAATCGAATATTGACATAATTTACTAATATACTGTAAAGATATAAAATTTTTTGTTAAAATTTGACTTAAAAAAAAATTTTTTTTAAAAGTGGGCGTGGTTGTTCTCCGATTTTGCAAATTTTTATTAAGCATACATACAGTAACAGGTGTAACGTTCCTGCCAAATTTCATCATGATATCTTCAACGACTGCCAAATTACAGCTTGCAAACCTTGCTGTGCCATTCCCATTGCCCAAAATTTTACTAATTTTCTATTCTGCGTCACAAGTTCAACTCACCTACCCAGTTTTATCGCTTTATCCGTCTTTGGTAATGAATTATCGCACTTTTTCGGTTTTTTCAAAATTTTCGATATCGAAAAAATGGGCGTGGTTGTATACCGATATCGTTCATTTTAAATAGCGATCTGAGATGAGTGCCCAGGAACCTACATACCACATTTCATCAAGATACCTCAAAATTTACCCAAGTTATCGTGACTATCGGACTATGCCCTGATTTTGAAAACTGACGAACTCTTTTTCCTTTGTATTTTAGGTTTTTTTCGTTTCACTGACAATAACCAATTGTCCTAGCATTAAGCTTTACTTTACGCGCTCCAATATATTATTTTGAATTTCAAAGGAATTTTCCAAGCGTTATAGGAATGGCTGTTGCTGTGACCCCCAAAACCCTGAGTTTCCCACTCTCTTTTCATGCTATTAGAAACTCAAATGGTAAACAAAAATGTCTGACATTGACAAATGCCATCCGTCATTGTGAACATAAGATTGATATAGATTGGAATGTGACACAAAAATGCGCACAACCACCATCCCCACCATTGCTATCGTCAGCCATCATCTTCGCATCACCAATACCATCAAAATTGCCGTATGACAACAACAATAATTTCAGACAACAAAAACAAAAGCTACACGAGCAGCTGAACTATTGAAGCCAACAATAGAAAGGAAATCATTGTACGCTTACAAAAAAGGCAAAAAAAACGTAAAAGGTACATAGAGTGGTGCGTAGAAGACACAAAATGACGAGTGCTGATGAGCAGCGTCGACGGCTGTTCGTCAAAAACGCATCAACCTCCCCTAAATCAAGGATAACGTACAAGGAATTTGGATATGTACATATGTTGGTCGCTTCATCCGGTATTTATACATACATTTACATATATTCGCACTTGTATGCCTTTTTTGATAAAAAAGACTTTTTATTAAGCTATATTATTATAATCTAAAGGGATGAAAAAAGATACTTTTGTATGTATGCATAGCTAAAATACTTTACATCGGCATTATTGCTTTGCCTAAGTAAATAACATTGGTTTTGTTTTATTCAAAGTTGTGTTCGCTTTTTTCATTTAATAGGTTTTTCAAATAATCAATTTCCAATAAAATCCAGTATCAACTGTTAAAAATTACCTTGCTGTTACATTTGCGTATGCAAAAATTTTTCAAAATTATGGAACAATATCTAGTTTTTTTCTGGTATTTTTCTGGATGAACTTAAATTAATAAAAGCAGAAAACAATTGTCAGAAATAACTTTAAAGTTATTGTCTGATTGGCGTTTCCAAAATTAGGTCCATGCTTTCCGCCTTTCATATAACCGGAGGGTGATCGAAACGCAATACCGACGAGTGGCGATTCTCATTAAATATTTCGCTATATGTGGTCTCCGCTTAGATATGACAGATTATTGAATTTTTCGAAAAACTGCTAACTAATGTTTAGCGCTGAAAAACGGTGATAATCAGATAGGCAAACCTGTTTTTATCTGAATGGGTACTGTCGAATTGGTCCCCTTTATGCACCTAAGGGTATTGTCGGTTGGGTTCTCTTTCCACTCCTCTTTATAACCTAATGGCAGGTCCTTTTTGTACTCTCTAGTATGGATCAATTACACAGTGTTACGAAAATGACAAAAGTGAAAATGCCGGGGAAGTCATACCATTTTCCTAATAGATCTCGAAGTTACAAGATCTGGATTTAGTACCTTTGGACTCCTGTGCGCCTTAACTTGGTAGACTATAAACTGATTTTCCGTTTCCCTCCGGATTGTATAGGAAGAGATTAAGACTTTTCAAACTTTTTTTATTGATTGGTTTGTTGGGTAAATATGCACAAATTTTCAAATATATCCCCAAAACTGTGGAAATTGTTTTAAACAATGATGTTTGGTTTATCTAAAGCTGGTAGAAGGTTTAAAATCGGTTGGGAGATACAAGGGTTGGTACAGTCTTCATAAATTAGTGCATGCAGATAGCATCAAAGTTGATGAAACCCGATAAAAGTGAAAAACAATTTGCGCATTGAGAAAAATTTCACAGTTATGATGTGTTTTCCTAGTAAATGTAGTACATATCATTGAAAAGGTCTAAATGGCTTCTTATACGATATAATCAACCAAGTTATAGGCTCGCAAGAGTCCAAACGTACGAAAACCCGAGTTTTGCCCATAACTCTCGACTTTTGGGGTATTCTGGGAAAATCTTGTATGCAGTTATTCTTGGATCTTCGAGATCTCCTAGAAAAATGGTATAATTTTCCATGTATTTTTTTGGTGTCGCACTAAAACAGTTGTAATACAACAATCATAAATCATAGAATGAAATTGCTGAGTAATATTTCAATGCTCGTCACTGAATATTCACATGCAAGGCCTTTTTGTAAATTACTTTATTTATTTTCAATGGCATTGGAGCACAAATTAGTTTTAGTTACTAATATTTTTTCAGTCCAAAATATATTAAGCTTTATTTGACAATTTTTTTTGGCCATCTAGATTTATTTTGAAACAGTTGGTGCAACACTGGTAGAACATATGCCCCTCCGGACCAGGGATGCCAACGATACATCGATGTTTCCATAATATCGATCTTTCCTTAATGAAATATTTCTTATCAACGATATTTTTGCAAAACTTCCAAATATAAGGTAAGAAACGAATCGCTTATACTACGTTTCCAACAAACCCAAATTTCTAGTCTGGAAAACAAAAATAAAACCATGTCAAGACACGTCTTTTGATAGCCCTCCTGACATTTTTGGACCTCTTTAAGCAGTTAGTCAAAACTAGCAATCACGGTGTTTAGGTTTGGTGGAAACATAGCGTTACTGGAGGCCGGTGAACAATGAAAATGATTAGCTATTAGACCATAAGAAAAAAATTTAATTAATACTTCTAATGACGTCATATTATGAACTAATAACATCGATACGACCTCGATGTATCGTTCATAAATCTTGATGATTTCGACATCGATAATTTACTTTTAAAAGACATCGATGTGCAAATATCGATGCTTTTATAAGCGATGTTGCATTCCAACTCGGAGCTGGCATATGACTCTGTAGGTTCTGGCAATATGAAGGTTAATATTGTTATTACCCGTTTTAATGTCAAAGGGTCTCCGCCGGTTCCGAGCTAAGGAGCTTGGATATGAAAACATTTTATTCAGTCTTTGTCTTATGTATACTTAATCTATAATACTTTTTTGATCATCATCTTAATGTTTTAATTGTGTGATTCTAAAAATTAAATTAAATTTGTATACGTTTGTAAATATTATTACGACTAAATATTTTAGTGTATTTTAAGACGTATGTAGAATGCATTGATGAATACCTTTATCGCCGCACAGAGTTCATTCTTTCGTTCTTTGCCAAAAGCTTAATCGGAATGACATCGCCAACTGATGGCATCGCATTAGTTTTGGCAAGCATTGCTACTCTTCGTCTTGCTACGTACATACATATGTATTTACAAACGTCCCAATCTGAATTGTGTGCACGACTATGCGATGATTGCTCCAATGATACTAATATTTGTAATCGTGGTTGTGGTAGTGATGCCTGTCATGTCACTGCAGGAAGTTTCATTACTGTTACAAAGGAAATGAAAGCCGTTTGTGAATGACGGTAACGGTAGAAATGTTGATGTGAATGACAATGTCATGGCGCAACTACATATATACATATATATGTACATACATACATATGTAGGACTTGTAGAAGACAGAACGAGGAGTGTACACTATGTATAAGCACCAGGCGACATCCAAAGCATTCGATGGATATCTTGAATAATGATGATTTGTGGCATAAAACTCTGCTTAGAGCTGTCGAGTGTTTAATGGTTACAAAAGCGCGTAGCTAAAGTTTTTGGAAACCTCGAAATAATTAACACTTGATTAGTATTCAGGGAGCTTTAGTTTAATTTTCTCACTCAACTTTCTTATTGAACTTTTTGAAACAATTAAAACTTTTAACTTGCGACAGTGGAGAAAGTTATTTCATGATGCGGTGTGAAGGTGTGAAAAGATGTGAGCGATCAAAAGATTATAAAATGAATTTAATGGAAAGGACGCAAAGATATCTAGATTTGAAGGGTATTCATAATAAATTTTATTCATATTGACACTAGTAAATTGAAACACCAAAAACTCGTCTAAGTCAAAAGCTTATTCTACACTCAAACAAAATTTCTTAAAAACGAGGAAAGTAGTTATTAAAAAAGAAAAACTAAGATGTCTTTTCCTTAGATTTAGGACTCATTTTCTTAATAATGGTGAAAATTTTATTAAAAGAAATAAAGGCACGAAATTGCGTAACTATCTTGGCAGTGAATTTCAAGTAAAGGTGCTCAACTTCACAGTGGAGTGTTCTGCCCACTTAGCCACCTCGCACGTATTTAAATGTTGTGGGAAATATTCAAACAAATTAAGGAAATTCAGGATTTTGTGCAAATGGCCTAGCATCATTGCATTTGCAAACTGGTGTAGTATTTTTACACAAAACCCCAACAAATTATACGGCTATGCATTTGCTACGTCATGGCAAATACGCTGCATCAAAAACAATAGTTTATTTTTTCAACATTGAATAGCAAATCAGCAACTATCAATAAAACCCAAAACGTGAAAAAAATTTCAAATCGTCCTCCGCTTATAAACTGGTTTTTCTAATTGAAAAATTTTCGTAAAGTTTTTGATGTAGGTATTCGCGGGCCTTGAATCTGGGGTTTTCGGTGCTGCCACACCACAGCAGCTGCCAGAATGGGATGACCTTCCTCTACTTCTGTTCACAAGGTTATAATTGCCGCATTTAGCGTTATACTGGCATATGGGGCTTCCAAGCCAAAACTTAAACTGAAGAATTATTTATGAGTTTGTCGTTTTATACATTAAAAGTTTCATAATTTTTTCTCGCGCAAACTATTGTCTAAAATAAACACAGCGATGGTTACTACAAGGAACAATTTCCTTAAATTTGTCAAGGAAAACATCGAAGGCTGCAACTATTTCAGAACTGACCCAGTCAAGAACGCATTCAAAAAGTCTGCAAAGGGGGGTAATTGCCATTTTTTAGTACATAGCAATGTTAAAAGTGTCACTTGAAAGCGCTGCGAGAGGATAGAATTAGAGCCAGTCTTAGAATGATAGATTTGCCCAAGTTCGGAGCTAGTGCGATACTGAGCAGGATAAATATAAAAATTTCGGTTTCGAAACTAGATCTTATGCGCCAAGGAAGAACAAGTAGTAGCTAGATTCCTTCTAGTTCAAAAATCAACAGTAAGTTTTTATATTTTCTATATAACATATACATATTTGATAAATTGAACTAGTTTTAATAAGGGATGAAATTGTAAAAGAATCACCCTGTATAATTTCGGAACTATAACAAAACTGTATATTTTTCACTACACTCATAAACAAATACTTACTTAAAATTTCCTATACAAATTTCTTTAAATTGAGGAAAATTTCAATTTTATGAGTCAACTATTGTATAAAACTTTTCACTAATATAAGGGTAAATTTTTCTTCAAAGTTTTCATCCAGAATACTTGATTGAATTTTTGTCATAATATTTATGTACGAGTTAGCTCAGTGAAGTTCTTGTTTGGTGGAAAGCCACACAAAAACAACCCACCTCAAAAAATTATAGGGAGTATGCAGACTATCAATGCTTAGCATTACGGATGCCCTGAAAACAACCCCGACGGCGGCACTGTGTGCCATTCTGCACATTTCACCTGTAGACCTGGTAGCAAAGAACATAGCGTTAACAACTGCGACCAGGTTCGGTGCCTCGGGGCAGCTTGAGCGCCGACCATACGGCCATAGTAGTATAGCGTCATCAATCACAAGACGAACAGACTACCTGATTCGCTATCTGCGCTTCGAGGGCGATCTTAAGGCCACAATAGAGGCGGACGGTTGGCGCAAGGGTGCTCAAATGGCGGACGAGGCGACACATCTGTACACAGATGGTTCCAAAGTAGTGTAAGGAGTAGGGTCTCCGGTACACTGTGCTGATCCTGGAAGAGAATAGCTTAAGCTGCAACCGTGTTAACTTTTATATTGACAGTCAAGCAGCAATTAAGGCAATAATCTCGCACAGCACATTATCTAAATGCGTTTTAGAGTATACGCAGTCCTTGAAGAGAATCGGGACAGGGAGAAGCTTACATCTATATTGGGTGCCAGGGCATATGGGAATAGATGAGAATGAAAAAGCGGATGAACTAGGTAAAAAGGACACATCCCTTGAAGCTTGCTCTGTAGACGTCCCAATTAGACTGGGCGAGATTAAGCGAAGGCGAGATGTGCACATGATCGACCAAGCATCGTGATTCCAAGCGCGGGGCTGTAAAGTGTTGAAGATTATGTGTGGGTCTTACAACCTTAGACTAACAAAGTTGCCTCTATCATTAAAAAGAGAGGACTGTAGCCTCATGACGGTTATTCTGACTATTAGGAGATTCAGCTGTCAGATCTAGAAGCAGCAAGTGGCTTAAGTTAAAGGAAGCTTCTAGTATTTGCCACGGACGGCAGTTATTTCATAACATAGGTCCTGGTTTTTAATAGGGTTTTTCAGTTTGGTCGTTAAAAGAAACTTCTGGTAACACTATGGAATCATTCAGTATATGTGAGGTCCCCATGGACCCGCCAGTTCAACCTAACCTAGCTCAGTGAATAAGAGCACCCGACGGTTAAGTTAAGCACCTCGACTAGAAATCCACGGCCGTGCAAGTTACACAATTTTCGCGTACATATCTGATAATTATTGTAAGTTGATCGACATGTGCAATATCCGGCGTAGTGTCTGCAATTTTACCAAAATACTTAGCAGATTGCACTTCACTGGAAATTTGTTGTAGTAATTCTGAATCAACAATATAATTTCTTCATAGAATTAGGCAATTCACAAGGTCTCCTATTCCCCGTATGTGGTACGCTTTGATCAAATTTTATATTGGAAATCATGAAAACAACTCAAATCTTAAAATTGTATTTGAATACGACACCCTTGTAAATTGCCCCATTGTTTTGGACAAATACGACGTATTTCCACTACCAGGGTGCGCATACCATTTTAAGTGCTCATTTAAAAATGTATCACATTCAGCAAGAAGCTCTACTGTTTCTAAAAAATTTCCAATATCGGGATGTCCTATTCGATCTGAATTTCCTCGAAATGGCAAATTTCTTATTGCTGGTGATTTAATAATTACAATTACTCCGTATACAACTTTTTTCCAATACGCTGTTTCCTCATCGAGCTGTGAGCTATTGCTCGAGCTTTAAAATTACTTACGTTAGTTTCATGAAAATCAGAATTTTCACGACCTTCAATGCGTGCTCTTGAGTTTTTCTAGTCAAGAAATCCTTCACTAGTAAAAGTATTTATTTCACCACTTCTACCCAATAATAAGCATGGAACAAAAAATACTCACCCTTTAGATTCTGAACGCCACTCACGGCGTTGAATATCTCTGCTTTTAACTTTCGTTTAAATTAAATCTTGGGACAATACCTCATTTTATCAATATAAATATTTCCGTATTATCACCTTGTGGTATACCGTTAATAGTTATGAAATCCCAAACAAAAAATGATCAGAATACAAATTCAAAAAAGGGATCAGTATTAAATTTTAAAATATCAGTTTTAGGCTGGTTTTCTTCGGTATCTGGTGATGAAGGAAAATTGTAATAGAGAAGCGCGTGACTGTATTTTTTCGATATCTTGTTCTGAAATCTATTCTAATTCCGGCTAGAAAAAAAATCAATTTAAAGAGTTGGCATTTATTTTATCGTTATCCAGACTAAAGCTGTAAACACAATGCCGAGCGACAAAGATCTTCGCAGCGCGGGGCGCTGACATTTACCGGGCGAAATTTTCTGAGTCACCATAGACAGAAATAAAGATGAACAAAATTAAAAATTTTTTAATTCTTTGCTTTAGCAGTTGACTACAAAAACACGCCCAGATTTTAAAAGCAGTATCGAAAGACACGTTTGGTTCCCAATAATCTTAATCCACTTTTTAGAAACTAATCTCAACCAGTTCTCAAAATTGCTAGTTTTTACTTTTGCTGCCTCTAAAATTTTGCCGCTCTAAGGCCGGGCGGTTGTTGTTGTTGTTGTATTAACAATAAAGACACTCCCCGAAATTTTGGAGTGTGTTATCGATGTTGGTGGTCTTTTGCCGGATATAGATGTGATACGCTCCGGTATCAAAGCATCACTAAGGTACTAGCTCGACCATCTCGGGAACCTTCTAGGCCGTCCCTAGTTCCTTGAGGACGCTCTGAAGCTATAGAGCTTTGTATTTGGGCCTTGGCGTAAATATATCACTGAGTTCATTAGAACCGGCTTTATTTTGTGATATTTATAGAAATCCAAAGAATTATCCAATGATGCCTACTATTTGTATTGTTAAGCGGGGAGTGCCCTTATTGCTATTAATGTATGAAAACAGTTTTTCATTTAAATTTTAAGCGCTTCCTTTATATAAATGGACAAAAATCAGCGAAAAATGTCTCCTTATATAAAGACATATTCTTGCTAAAGTTTGCTTTGTAAATTTTGATATAGAAATTGCAAAAATATTTATGAAAGAAGTAAAAATATAAAAGTGGAGCGCACATTACTTGGATTGGAAAGTTGGTAGGAAAAGAGATATTATAAGTCAATCACATTTTTCGCTGATTTTTGTCCATTTATAAAAGGAAGTGCTTAAAATGTTTTTATTTTATTTTTATTTTCTCCTCTTCTTACATTTTCTCGGTGTCTCAACCTATCTGTTAAGTTTTACGCTTGTAGCTCAATGAGAACTTACATAAAAATCAATCCCAAAATTCCCTCCGTTTCGTACGATTTTTTCTAAATATATCGTCCCGTGCGTAGCGGGTCTTTTTGTATCGTGTCATCGGCTGCCACAGACCTCTGAATTAAGTCTGGAATTTCAAGTCTCTAGCTCATCGAGAAGTTTAAATGAGAAAAATGTTGACAATTTAATCAGGAATAAAATGAATGCTTTACTTAAATGAAATTAAAACAGATTCTAATATGTTTTTTTTTGCATAACCTCGCAAAAAACATTCGCAAATCTGCACTTAGGCTCTCCTTAACGAACTTTGTTATTCGGCCACACATAAATTGAACTGTGCTATTCTTCGCCGCAAATTGCAAACGGTCCGTCCGTCTGTCCGTTAACACGGTAATTTGGATTGGTATTGAAAATGAGGGAAATCGGATGATAACACCACGCCCACTTGTTATATATATATCATTTTGGAAAACACAAAAACCTGATTATTTAGTAAATAATATAACTAGAATGTTGAAATTTGGCGTATAGACTGATATTGAGACTCTTGATACAATTTTTTAAATGGGCGTGGCACCGCCAACTTGTGATAAAATCAGTTTTACAAATATTATCAATCATAAATCAAAAATCGTTAAACCTATCGTAACAAAATTCGGCAGAGAGGTTGCCTTTACTATAACTAATGCTTTGAAGAAAAATTAACGAAATCGGTTAAGGACCAGGCCCACTTTTATACAAAATATTTTTAAAAGGGTCGTGGACAATAAAATAAGCTATATCTTTGCAAAAAGAGCTTTAAGTCAATGGTTTTTCTGTGGGGGCCCGCGATTTAGAGGTACTATGACATTTCATTCATTAATTCAGGAGAGTCTTTAGTTGTGTAGAGGGTAATTTTCATACCCCTGGGTGACTAGGGTCTCGAGATATAGGCTAAACGTGGGCCAGTGAATGCCTAGACAGTGCTTATACAATATGTATATGGGGTGGGACTGGGACTGGAATAAAATACATACCACCCTCTGGGACAGGCAATAAGGGATGCAGAAGAATGAGAAGAAATTTAGAGAAGAGAAAAGGAGAAGGAGATTGAGAAAGAGATAGAATGAGACGAAGATGGAGATAGATGAAGCGAAAAATACGGAGGGAGGAGTGAATAAAAGGATCAGGAAAAAGTGAAGAGGGGCGGGGAGGGCAGAGTCAGACGGAAAAGGCTTATTAAAATGTATGCAGATAAGCCGAATTTAGGGCAGGACAACGTCTGCCGGGTCTTCTAGTATGTATATGTATTATTGCGCAGCATTTCAAGTGTGCAGCTGGGTATGTAATGTTCGGTTTCACCCGAACTTAGACTTCCTTATTTATTTTAATTAGCTCTGAGCTTAAGAAATAACTTGCCATTTTACAAGTGGGTCTAAGCATTTTAAGGGTTAGTTTGAAAACACTCTTTTATTTGATTTATAAAAATCACCCTAGTATACATATTTATACGTATGAATCAAATTCGCTTTACCGATTTGTATATTCCTTTACCAATGCTTATTTCCCAAAAGTTCCTTATTTTTACCCCGACTACTTATACTTTACGCATCTGTCTATTGCCATTCTCAAAGTATCAGTCACATAAATTTGCCACCCCGCTGCTGCAGACCCGGCTGCTATTGTCGGCCTTTCTTCTGCTCATCATGACGGCATTTCCTATAGTAGTTGCGTACGTCATAGATTAATGACAGCAATTCATCAAAATCACTCGATGGACATGACGAAGAACCAAAATTCAAAAGAAAAAAGTACAAATTTTTTCTTTATTTTTTTTTTTTTCATAAGTATGTATGCTTCTTTCTTTTTCTTATAGTTTGTGCACGCTTTCTTAAAAAACCAATATATCCAGAGCAAAGAAACTGGCACTAATGCTATAGGGGACAAAATTTGTAAGGACTCGGCGTTTTTGAGAATAATTGCATATACATATTTTCACATGTATGTATTTCTATAGGAACTGAAAAGTCTGAGTAAGGTAGTGTTGATGCTGGAGTAACAACAAATGTCTAATGGTACACAACGGTAGAATTCACAATATTTGTACAAGTGTGATTTAAGCTCTCCTAGAGGTAAAGTATGAAATTTAACCTTCAAATAACTGGTAGAAACTTGTTGCTAATTTGAAAAAAAGTCAAATAAGTCAGATCAATTTTAAGTAGATTGAGTATATAAAATCAATAAAACTTTTATTTACCTCACCCCTAGACCTTGCTTAAAAAAATACTACTTCTCAGCCGGTAGTCTACATTTGCGGACATCAAGAATAAAAAATAAATGTAAGGCGCGATAACCTCCGAAGAGATCTAAGGCCAAGCTTCTCTTCCAATTTGCGTCGTGCTCCGCTTGATTTTCCCTACAAATTGGCCGGACGGGACCTACATGTTTTATGCCGACTCCGAACGGCATCTGCAAGGCAGATGAGTTTTCACTGAGAGAAATACACCCGAAATACACCCGGAGCGCTTGCCAAACACTGCCGAGGGGCGACCCCGCTTACAAAAATTGTCTTCTAATTGAAAAACCTTATTTCTAAAATGTTGATGTTGCTTTGCCCGGGGTGCGAACCCAGGGCCTACGGTGTGATAGGCGGAGCACGCTACCATCACACCACGGTGGCCGCGGACATCAAAACTTATGGAAAATTTCATCACATTGTTGACTTTAACTTGTCGAAGCATAATTTGATCAGAGGTTATACCCGGCTGTACAACAATGCAAACTTCCCGATATCTTGAAAATAAAAAGGGGGGGGGGGGGAATGAGTCACAAGCGAGAAAAGACAAAAGATCTTCAAGCCATGCGACGGGCTCGGAGAACAAGAATAAAGGAATTCGACGAGCTAGGTGATGGAACGGCAGGTGAAGCTACGGAGAAGAGAGCCCTCCCACATTTCTGTGCTGCTTTAGGAATTATCTAGCGCTTAGAAGCAGTAGTTTACCCAACAGACCTCATCATTGGCAATGGACGTAAGGCCGTAGAGGTGCGCCGAAGGCAGTTCAACGAGAAGGTTCAGACCGGTGAATTAAACAAATAAGTATAACTATAGAAATACGTATAACCAACAAGAAACAACCCACTGATCCTGTACGTTGTCCACATTGTGAACTGTTTGAGTTGGCTCGAGATTAACCCGGACCTTGAGCGCTTGAACTAAGAGGAGAAGGAAAATGATGGCTAAGTATCCAAAATGACACCTTTCCCTATAGTTTAAAATCGCACAGAAAAATATGTCCTTAAAAATTGACTTTAAATTCAATTAATTAAATTTTTCAAAAAATATTAATTTAATACACGTAGAAATAAAATTATTAAAGCATACGAATTTTTTCTTGAACATTATCTTAGGTTTACAAGTAGTTACTTACATACTTGTACAAATGTAGTCTGTCGGCAGCCTAGGTAAGTTTTATATCGTGGTTACACGAAAGCTATGAGCGGCTTTACCACTAAATAGATTTTATTTGTTTGTGTTTTATATGTGCAGTGGTATAAAAGAATAGAAATTGATATAGGTAGTTCCTTATATCAAAATTATAAGGGTCGAAAAAGATGCCGATTTAGCCCTGCTCATCTGTCCATCCGTTAATACGATAACTTTACCAAAAAGTCCAAGTTCGAATTCAACTCCGTGGCCAGAACAATAGTTTGTATGATAATTACTCACAAAGGGACGCCAATTTGCTGTAAAACTTTAAGGCACTGGAAAAAGTTGTTAAAACCAAGTTAGTGAATCACTAAATCGACAATGCAACCAATAATTGACTACGGAAAATATATCGATTTCAGAAACACATATTTATGGTGACTTTATAATTGTGGTATTCCACTTGAAATGTACTGATATTGTACTGGAAATATACCATTTCTAACGAATTTTATTTAGAACATTGTTTTTCTGACGGTAACTGTAGCCACTTAAGGACTGAGATATATTGTTATTGTTGTTGTAACTGTGCTTCGCCTCATACAATAGGTGCGATTACTCACAAATCGTCATCTATACCCCCTAACGGGAGTCCGAGGAAACTTGCAGTTTCACCAGGGTGGAGAGAGAAAGAGGTGTTAGAGGCGTTGGTTCCACATTTCAATTGAAAAGATGGTTGGTATCATGTTGGGACACGTTCCAACAGAACACACAAGATGTATTTCGGGGTTGATTTTAGATAGGTATTGTATTAAAGTATCCATAACGAAGTTGATCTAGAATGACACGCGTCTCCCTGGGGAGGTTGCTTTTCTCTACCTCAAGCTCAGGTTATTTGACTTTAAAAAGGGGGGTTCATAAGGCAGTTCTTGGCGTAGAGATCCGACGCCCATTTGTGGACATATTTGAGGTCCTCCTTTTGCTTTCCTTATACATATGGAGAGTTCTCATGTGTCGTATTTCCTCATAATGCTTACGGAGATTACTTCTTAAGTCCCTCGGACACGGGCCTCTTCAATCTGATGCTTCAACCCAGGCTTCTCGGTATTCATAAGAAACTGTGTTCAGCATCTCATTTCTCGCAAGTTTGCGGTCATATAGGAGAGCAGAATGGCTTAAAGTGTCTTAGCAAGCGGCGATAAGAGAGATATCGAATGATATGATTATCCGTTCTTGTGCAAGGTGCCACAAAAGATTTGTAAAAGTGACATAGTCGGCGAATGTTAGGATTTAGCCCAGAATGGTATGAGCGTGACCGTCTTAAAAAGAACACGCAGAAAACCCTATTCTTTCAACCAGGATTGGGTTCAATACCTTCCCGGAACAGTGGAATATGGAGCAGTCCCCCTGCAAGAATCTGCTGGGAGGATAACAGCTTGTGGGAGGGACGCAACAAATTAAATAGGGTAACACTAACATTACAGCCCTCACCTTCAATTAACACATTGACCAACATATCTAAGAATATGGTTTGCTTTAAAGTTTTGTTGTTTTAGTATAAGTAGGTACTGCATCAACCAAGTATGAGGATAATTTTTTATACAATTGTTGTTATGCATTTCTGATTTACGAAAAGTTGAAAAATAGCTGATGTACCACAGACGTTGCTTCAGCATCAACTACAGTGTTTTAGTTTTTAGATTAACTGTCCTCATAATTTCCACAATGGGGTAAATTGAAAAAAGCTTTCTCAAATTTCTCAGTAACGGTTTAGGCTGGAGTAATAAAAAAAACGTTTAAAAGGCCAATTTTATGGCTGTACGAATATTTATTTTTATCAAAATCAAACCTTTTATTGTCCATAAATGAACAAAAATCAGCGAAAATTGTGTCCTTTTATGAAGATATATTCTTGCTGAACTTGGATTTTAAGATTTTGACATAAAAATTTTAAAAATGTTTATGAGAAGTAAAAATATAAAAGCTTCACTTTTCTTAATATCCCAATCCGTGCGCCCCCTACCGAAACTTTTTTTATTATATTTTATACTGTCATCGGCCTCTGAACTAAACTAAACTTTGAAAATTCAAGTCTCTAGCTCAACGAGATGTCACTTAAAAGCCGGTTTCAAATTTCCAAATTCTAATATAATTATTTCGCCACCTAACGGATTTTCCCCTTTTGTTGAAATGCGTTGGGTTTTTTTCTTTTTTTATACGAGGAGGAAGCATCGAAAGACTCAAATTCAGTGTGGGACTTTAACCGCACTAAACCTTCTACCGTCTGAATACCATTTACCTCGCGGTACTACCGTCAAGTATTCCGTCGGGAGATAGGTTGAGCGCTAAGCTCTCCGTTTGTCGAGGCCATGTTGCTCTACTTTGATAATCCCACGGCGTAGTTAAAGCTGAGACTTGCACACCCTGCTTACTACCTCAATGTGCTTGTGCGTTCGACTACTTGCATTGTAGGGTTATTTTTATGTGTTTCTTTATTAATATTTTTTCCCTTTGTTATATCTTTCATGAAAATGCAATGGTATATTAATTTCGTCACGAAACCCAAAATTGTAAGTCCTTAAAGGAAAAAAGATAGACCCACCATTAAGTATACCGAAATAATCAGGATGAAGAGCTGAGTTGATTTAGCCATGTCCGTCTGTCCGTCTGTCAGTCTGTTTGCTTGTATGCAAAATAGTCCTCAATTTTTGAGATATCTTGATAAAATTTGGTGAGCGGGTGTATTTGGGTGACCGATTAGACATTTGTCGGAACCGGCCGGATCGGACCACTATAGCATATATCCTCCATACAACCGATTTTTCAGAAAAAGAGGATTTTTGTCATATCTTCTTCAATTTAACAGATTGAAGCTTCAAACTTCACCATATACTTTCGCATATTGCACATATTGTTGTCTGAAACAACTGATGAGATCGGTCGTATATATAGTATATATCCCCCACAACCGATTGTTCAGATAAGAAACTTTTCGTAATTACTGCCCTATTTTAAGAGCTAGAGGCTTCAAATTTCAACGAATACTTACGTATATAGCATATATTGTTGTCTGAAAAAAACATAAAGATCGGTGGTATATATAGTATATATATAGTGGTATATATAGTATATATATATAGTATATATATATATTTTCGCATATTCAGCCCCATTTTAACAGCTAGAAGCTTCAAATTTCACCAATTGCTTACGTATATAGTATATATTGTTATGTAAAAAAATCATAGAGATCGGTGATATATATAATATATATATGATGGTAGATATGATGGCGGCCACCGTGGTGTGATGGTAGCGTGCTCCGCCTACCACACCGTATGCCCTGGGTTCGAACCCTGGGCAAAGCAACATCAAAATTTTAGAAATAAGGTTTTTAAATTAGAAGAAAATTTTTCTAAGCGGGGTCGCCCCTCGGCAGTGTTTGGCAAGCGCTCCGGGTGTATTTCTGCCATGAAAAGCTCTCAATGAAAACTCATCTGTCTTGAAGATGCCGCTCGGAGTCGGCATAAAACATGTAGGTCCCGTCCAGCCAAATTGTAGGGAAAATCAAGAGGAGCACGACGCAAATTGGAAGAGAAGCTCGGCCTTAGATCTCTTCGGAGGTTATCGCGCCTTACATTTATTTATTTTTTTTTATATGATGGTATATATAGTATATATATATTGTATATATATTTTTTTCTGCAATTTTAGCCCCATTTTAACAGCTAGAAGCTTCAAATTTCTCCAAATGCTTACGTGTATAGCATATATTGATGTCTGAAAAAATCATTGAGATTGGTGATATATATATTATATACCCCATATAAACACTCATTTTTGCCCCTTTTTTACGGCTAGAAGCATCAAAATTCATCAAATTTCATTAAATAGTTACGTTTGCGTCATATATTGTTGAAATACGTGATTCGTAGTCATAGTTTTTACACGCAGACCACAAAAACTGAAACTTTGCATCCTCACACAAAGTAACTACCTATTTTTTATTTTATATTTATCTTAAAAATCGTTTAGGTATGTACATCTGTTCACTATATATTTCTTATCTTATACATCCGATTATTTGGAGATTACGAACGGGATAAGATTATTGTTCAGCCCCATTCATGAAAGGTATGAAGTCTTCGGCACACAATAGTATTGACTTTTCTCCCCATGTAGTTACTTCCACCGGTTGGAGAGGCCTTGTCTCCAATCCGTGCTTTATTCCTTCATCTGCAGCTGTTTTCAAACGGTTGAAGAAGCCTAGTCTCCAATACGTCGCCTAGTTTACTATTATATTAGTTATATTCCGGTATTTTATAATTTTATCGTTCTGACGCCGCTAATTGTACCTTAATAGGCCTTGCATCCAATACGTGCTTAGCTCGATCCCCTCTACCTTTGCAGTGTGTTCTCCACCCCCCAAAACTCGACTGTTCAATGTACGCTGCTGCGCCGGAGCCTTTTCCAGACTTCGTACACACTTCATTATTTCCGCTATTACATCGCATGCCGCGGACCACTTTTCGTTGCTTTGTAGCATGCAACAATTGTTTCAGGAGTGGAATCCTCTCCAAAAATGATGCGTAGTTTGCATCTCGAGTTATAGAACGTAGGACTCTCGAAAAATACATGATAAACATCTCCTAGTGTGTCGCCACCACAGTGATCGCATATGTTGTTAGCGTCGTGATTGAAATCTACCTCGCCGTGCTTTCTCGATATCCATATATTAATATCCGGGATACATCGGTGTGTCCAGCGGCCTTATGTTCAGGCATTCCACCTGAGCTGCCAGTTCTGCACGCTTATCTCTCGTGCTCCATCACGCAATGCATCGGTGTCATAACCTATATGTGAAGATTTACGTTTGTAGCTCAATGAAAAGTTACTTAAAAATCTATCGCAATATTCTCTGCGTTCCGTACGATTTTTCTAAATATCTCGGACCCAGTGATGCGCGAGGAAAAATATCATAACGCATGCAACATACCCTTTGCATCATAGAAGGGTGGTGCGATATCAAAGGCCCTCTATCAATTCTAACAAAACTT
Source organism: Eurosta solidaginis (assembly GCF_040869045.1). Taxonomy (NCBI): domain Eukaryota; kingdom Metazoa; phylum Arthropoda; class Insecta; order Diptera; family Tephritidae; genus Eurosta; species Eurosta solidaginis. Next base: position 243,469,172 of record NC_090319.1, read on the forward strand.
TCATAGTGCCTTTCACCCGGAGAAGAAAAGCATCCATCCCAGATCCATCCCTGGGGGGAACAAACGTACAATTCGCAATGGAGGCAAAATACCTCGGGGTCACACTGTATAGAACCCTCACGTGGAATGCTCATTTGGATGCTATCCTAAACAAAACAACAAGAGCTTTCTTCGCCTGTACTCGACTCTACGGCAAAACATAGAAGATATCTCCAAAAATGGTATACTGGACATTTAATACTGTTGAAAGGCCAATAGTCAACTATACTTCCCTAGTTTGGTGGCAGAAGGCCACGCAAAGAACGGCAACAGCAAAACTAAGCAAATTGCATCGATTAGTTTGCGTTGGCATAACGGGTGCGATGAAAACCACCCCTGCTGATGCACTTAGTGGGGATACCTCCCTTCCCCATTCTGATAGAGAAAGAGGCAAAACTAGGCACACCAAGACTTCAAAATATTTCCAAGTTGAAGCAAGGAAACATGAGAGGGCATATGAAAGTAAAAAGAAAATTCATAGGAAACCCGACATTACAATTGCCTGACGTAATATCCCCTATACACAGAATCTTCCGGAACTTCGAAGTGTCCATTGTGGACAGGCCCCACTGGGAAACAGTGAAACCTTATAATGACCCTGACTCAGAGGTCTGGTTCACGAATGGATCGAAATTCGATAACGCAAGAACGGGAGCTGGTATCTATGGGCCGAACATAAAGAAATCGATACCAATGGGAAGCTTCCCCACCATATTTCAGGCAGAAATCCATGCAATAGAAGTCTGCTATAGAGAATGCCTGCGGAGAGGCTCATCCTCGAAGAGCATCTACATTATGTCAGACAGCCAGGCGGCCCTGCGTGCCTTCCAATCCTACACAGTTACATCAAGCTATTGGATGATTGCATTGGAATCCTTAATGACCTGGTAGCCAAAAACGAGGTTTTGTTAGGATGGTTTCGCGGACATCAGGGACATGAAGATAATGAAAATGCAGATTACATAGCAAAATCACATACCAGGGAAACCATAAGTAACTGGGCAACAAAACAATTCAGACGTCACTGGATTGACTGCCCAGGGCAAAGACAGGCCAAACTGTTTATACTTCTGGGAACGAAAGTATCAGCCAAACTCATGAATGTAAGAAGGGAGGACCTAAGAACTGTCACTAGGTACTATAGTGGATACTGTGGTCTACGATATCACCTAAGTAAGTTAAAGCTATCCGATACTCAAATTTATCGTTTATGTGAGTTGGAGGATGAAACGCGAATGCGTCGTTCAGGCAAGGCAGGGACTCTCCCATCTAGATTGTGTGACTTAATCCGTATGTGGTATGGAGTATAAAGACTGAAGAGGTATTTAGATACATCAAAAGCCTTCACATACAAAGTAAGGGTGAAAGGTTGTGTACAATAGATCTGCAAAAAAAAAAAAACCAAAGACATTTTTTAGTTTCAAAAAAATATCTGGGACCTTATTATATAACTCGATTCGAAAGAAATTTCTTTCGGAATTGAAAAAGAATATATGCGATTTGACAGCTATCGAATCAAGTTACAATTTGTATGAGTGGGAATTCCTAAAAATTTCGAGTTAATTTGTAATGAGTTAAATAATCGAAAAGCACTGGAACGCTATCAATTGAATGAAGTTTGGCGACCTAAATCGCCAAAGTTCCTCATATCAACTTTACTTTTTTTACTTACTTACTACCTTAATTGGCCCTTAACCGTTACAGCAGAGAATTTAAATTGTTTTCTACCTGGTCCTTCCAGCGGAATGGGGACTGCCCTCCTCCTCTGCCTCCATAGACGAGGTCCGATAAAACGACTTTCTTCGCCGGAGCATAATCTTTCATTAGCATAACATGGTCTAGCTAGCGTAGCCGATGTGTTTCAATTGATTGAACTAGGTTGATGTCTGCGTAAAGCTCATCACTAAATTTTCTTGCAACGCTTAGAGGTCCGTTAATTTTTCGAAGGACTTTTCTGTCAAACACTCCCAGAGCCGCCTCATCTGATGTTGTCATCGTGCATGCTTTGCTACATATAGCAGGACGGTCACGATAAGTGATAGTGATTTTTGCTTACCGAGAGAGGAATTTAACTTGTTAATTGTCTACTCAGTCCAAAGTAGCATTTATTGGCAAGAGTGAATCTTCACTGGATTTGAAAGCTGATATAGTTTTTGTGGAATAATTTATCATCAAACCCATCCACTCCGCTTCTTCTTCTAGTTTAAAATAAGCAGAACTTTCGGCGCGAGTGATATCAATGTCGTCAGCTTACATCTGTAGTAAGCCCAGCGCACAATCCGCTCAGCGGAGATCAATGTATTACTTGCACCTTATGGTGATCAGACGCTTCACCTTCTCACATTAGCTTACCACCAGTAGAATGTTCAGTGGCTACCCAAAATATACATACTTGGCCGCAAGCGACAGTAAGCAGTCAGCTGAACCGTATGCAAAATAATCACCTTGAACATTCTCTGGTGAATAGCGATCAGAATATTTTCCCTCTAACGTGGACTTCTACACAGGCTCCACCCGCTATTTAAGTTCAGCCTCTCAAAATATATCGCAAGATGGGTTAAAAAAAAAAGATTAAGGTTATTTAAAAGAATAAAAATACGGTAAAAACCTCAAAAAATTAGTCTTTCAAGCTTGTTTGTTCAATAACTATAATCTCGACCGTTCCTAGAAATTTGATTTTGAGACAAACTTTTTCCAATTTACCCCATAGTGCGCCGGTCATATAAGATCGGTGTACGTGAAACAAATCACATCATCCAGTTGTTTACACACATGTACCTAAATATGTAAATATATTGTGTGTATGTGTGAGATTGAGTTTGGCATTAAACTCATATTTCGTACACCAAACACAGAATCCAATGTCTCCATAAACTTCCCTGTTACGAGTATGTACACACATTGCTTGATGTACACAGAAATATGGGAGTTCGATTGCAATATGCTACGCGTATGACTCATGTCGAATAAAACACGAATTTTTAATTTCAAACACAAACTTCGCTAGACAGCATAATAAATAATAATGCCTGTATCGCTGTGGTTTCATCATAGTTGAGCACATCGCATTGAACTTTCAGTGCACTAAACATTGCACTTATTAAGTTGCTTAGTGGTAATGAAAACTAATAAATTTCGCTACCTTTAAACAATTTAGTTTAAAGTAAAGTTTTTACATTATTCCATTTAAAATTTTCTTTTTGATACTCGAGTAAAGTTTTTCACCTCTTTATACCATGATTCAAAAAATGGAGGTAGTTCCATTTAGTGTGACGTTAGCCACTTAACTTTTGGGGGGACAATGACAATTTCACCAAAAACAAGTTGAAAAATGTTACTAATTTTTCTTATTTTGATGGATTTCATATTAACGGATAAGACTAAATTACTTTCATAGTTATTTTAAATAAAAAAGAAAAAAAAAATCAGCCGCACGCGTTGGAAATATTTAGTAAGTTTTTCGAGCTCCCAAAAATTGCTTTGGTGGAAGAAACATGGTTTGAAGTATACAAAGCAAGGGAATATAGCCTTCTTAAGTGTCCGTACATTTGCTCAGAACATGTTGACAACACATACACGTTTGTCCATTGATTGTCCAAAGGAGGTCCTTATAAACCTACACCGCAATTTTAAAGATTTTAGCATACTTAATCGCAATTTTTATGAAATTGAATGGTAATAAATTGGCACAAGTCCACATTATTTGTTTATTGTATAACTAAAGCGTAGCGCATGAGGAGGGAATTGTTAAACCATTTTCTAGGAAGAGCATTGCCCTGTAGCTCTGCAGGTTAGCCACTAGTTATGAGAGTTGTTTTTCCCGTTGTACCAGGGGTCACCTTGGGCAAGCCGCGCCTATACACATTATGTGGCCTTTTAGCATTGACATGGATGTGGCGTTTCACAAACGTAACAAATTAAACACTATGCCTTGAAAAATATCCACTGTAGAGGCGTGATAATAGGGCAACGCTAAAAAACAGTATATTTCGTGTATTTTTTTCTTTCTAGGGGTCAAACTGCCATAATTAACCAACAGTACATGTCCATATCCCCTATATTTTTCTGAATATATATGTATACACACAAATCATGCTAAAGCATATTATTATTGTCTCAAATGACCATTGCCTTTTCATCCTGAAGGAGTTTTCCATCCCGAAAACCACAATTTCGCGTTAGACAGTAACGGTATGGCAACGCTTCTAGCAAAACAACAAACATTATGAAACTTAAAAAATCCCTAAATACGTCAAAAAAATTTGAGTGGGACTACCTTCTTTTTTATACCATGCTTTATACTGTCCATCATGACATGGAACGCTCGGCTAGGCCGAATATCATAAAAGTAAAGCGCCTCGAAATATCGCTGTCATGAAAAACGCACTTGGAGACATTGACGGTATAATGACCAAGAAAGGTTTTTTTGACAGTATACAACGAGAACAGGCTGCCCGACTTAGCAGCAATTCAAAAGTACTAGACATTAAATTAATAAGCTTCACCAAGGTATGATATCCAGCTCACGCTACCAAGACATTTTCTTGCTAAAATTTGATTTTAAAATTTTGACATAAAAATTTTAAAAATATTTATGAGAAATAAAAATATAAAGGTGGAGCGCAATTAATTGGCTATATATTGATAATTTGACTCCTTTTCTGTCAACTTTCCAATCCAATTAATATGCGCCCACTTTTATATTTTTATATCTCATAAATACTTTTACAACTTCTATGTTAAACTCTTAAAATCAAAGTTCAGCATGAGTATGCCTTAGTATAAGGACACATTTTTCGCTGATTTTGTCCATTTATAAAAAGGAAATGCTTAAAATTATCATTTTCTTTTTTAATTTGTGTTGAATAAAAGAATAATGCCATATGAAGCGCACATCAATATTGCCAGTATTGATAACTGTCTATATTATTAGAAAATACTTTGGCAGGCTTCTACGGCAATCAAACTGTCGTAATATTATAGTGTGTGGCAAGCCTGCAAATCACCTGAGGTCTATCTACCTTCTGTGATACCCAAACAGCAATAAAAGCGCTTGCCGTGTCATACATTAGCTCTAGGGAAAGAGAACAACAACGCTTCCCAAGGCAGCCGGTTCTATGTACCGGAGCGACTCGGAATGTTTCCCGAACAAGGGCTCATTTGTAACCCCATTAAATTTGTTGCGTCCCTCCTAAACATTGCCATATTTCCAGCAGATCCTTGTAGCGGGACTGCGGCTTATTCTTCTATCCCGGTCCAGAGAAATGGTTTTGCTGCGTGTTCTGGATCTTTTTAGGACGGTAACACACTTGCCAGTCACAATAAGTGCCCGCTGCTGGTCGCGCCCCACGGCTCCACCAGCTCCACCAGCTCATACGTAGCATAGTACACTCAGAGAGGAAGTCGTTCTAAAACGAATGAAATAAGTTCAAAATTAAGAACATTCATTGACAAAAGTCTGTTAAGTACGTATTTTCTTAACAGTTAACAGTTTTTCCAAGCACACAGTTCGTATTTTATGAGCACTTTGGTATTGATTTGTGAACCTTCTATGCTCATTTCAAGCACTACTTCGGCTTGATTTAAGATTTTCCGTTCTCACGCTTCGAGAATGATTTGTGGTCGATTGAACAGTTTTCGGTCTCAATTCAATTCAAGAACGGATTAGTGGGAGTGAGAAGGTACTATTTATTTATTTTTTTTATTAATAAATATTTTTTTGACATAAAAAAAAAATATTAATACCAAAAAAATTGTTATTAAATTCCAAAATATTAGAAAAAACGAATAACATGCATTTTTTCATATATTTCTCTTATTGAGGAATTCTTCTTATTTGATGATGCAATCTGAATATATATTTAAAACATTTCATAACAAGTTTCAGAATTGCCTGTGCATATGTGAATGGAACTGAACGAAAAATAAGAGTTAAAAAATAGACTATAAAAAAATTGTTTTAAAAAACTTCAGAGTATGACTGCTTGACAACTTGTGCCAAATGTTGTATTTAACATTGTAGTGCACACGAATTATACCGTATTTTTTTCTTGAACTTAATTTAAGAACATTGTTCTCATTAATAGAACATTTGTTCTTATTTTAAAACCAGCCTTTCTCTTTTCAAGAAAATGGTTGTCAGTTCAAGAAAGAGGTTATTGTTTTGAGATCAGGTCTTGGAAACAGACTCTTAGGCCCTACTATCTTGTGCACTGTTTGCCAGCACAGAATATATATGCTTGCGACATCTGCCCAATACAGTTCCTGCCTTGAACGGTGCCCTTTTTCATAGATGTTATGGTCCCAACGACAGGTTTCAGCCCGTCATATTACCAGGCCACAAACCCAACTACACTGTGTACTCCAATGCTTACCCAAGGACGCCCAGTCCTAGGGCCACAACAGCACTTGGGACCTAGCCTCCCTCAAACCAGACGAGTAACCTGTAACTTACCCCTAGATTGACGTTGTCTTCCCTGTTGCACTGCAGAATATACAGGTAAATTGTAATGGGTGGACTGGGAAGATCACGGGGATAGTCGATTTTATGAAGTTTCACACATCCGAATTGTTGCGATCCAAGAGACTAAACCCACGGCAAGGTCTGATTTGCATACTTGCTCTGGGTACAGCGTCCATAGGAAAAACTCGGGAGTGTAAATGGAGGTGGACTCGTATTTACTTACTTACATAATTGGCGCTTAACCGTTTAAATGGTTATGACCGTCCAACAAGGCGCGCCAGTCGCTCCTTCTCTCTACCAACCGGCGCCAATCGGTCACACCAAGGGAGTTTAAATCGTTTTCCACCTGGCCATTCCAGCGGAGTGGGGCCGCCCTCTACCTCTGCTTCCATAGGCGGTTCCGATAGAAGCACTTTCTTGGCCGGAGCGTCATCTTTCATTCGTATAACATGGCCTAGCCAGCGCAGCCGCTGCGTGTTAATTCGCTGGACTATGTTGATGTCTGCCTATAGCTCGTACAGCTCATCGTTAAATCTTCTTCGGAATTCGCCATCGCCAACGCGTAGAGGTCCATACATTTTTCGAAGAATTTTTCTCTAGAACACTCCGAGAGCCGTTTCATCTAATGTTGTCATGGTCCATGCTTCTACACCATATAGCAGGACGGGAACGATAAGTGACTTATATAGTATGATTTTCGTTTGCCGAGAGAGGACTTTACTTTTCAATTGCCTGCCTAGTCCAAAGTAGCATTTATTGGCAAGAGTGATTCTTCGCTGGATTTCAGAGCCGATGTTGTTGCTAGTGTTGATACTGGCTCCCAAATAAACTAAGTCTTTTACAATTTCGAAGTTATGGCTGCCAACAGTAGCGTGGTTGCGAAGACGAATATGCGCTGAATCTTTGCTCGATGACAGCAGGTACTTCGTTTTGCCCTCATTCACCATCAAACCCATCTTAACCGCTTCTTTTTTCCTGTTTGGAGTAAGCAGAACTAACGGCGTGGGTGTTTAGGCCGATGATATCAATGTCAACAGCATATGCCAGCATGCTTTTATAGAATATTGTTCCAAAGCGGTTAAGTTCTGCAGCTAGTATAATTTTCTCCAGCAGCAAATTAAAGAAATCGTACGATAGGGGTGGCTCTGTCTGAAACCTTGTTTAGTTTCGAACGGCTCGGAGAGGTCCTTCCCAATTCTGACTGAGCTGATGGTGTTGCTCAACGTCATTTGCACAGCCGTATAAGTTTTTCGGGGATACCAAATTCAGACATAGTGGCATATAGGCAGCTCCTTTTCGTGCTGTCGAAGGCGGCTTTAAAATCGACGAAGAGGTGATGTGTGTAGATTCTTTTTTCGCAGGTTTTTACCAAAATTTGGCGCATTGTGAAAATCTGGTCGATGGAAGATTTACCACGTCTGAAGCCGCACTGATAAGGTCCAAGCAGCCGATCACGGTGGGCTTCAATCTTTCGCACAATACACTGGACAGGACCTTATATGCGATATTAAGAAGGCTGATTCCGCGAGAGTTGGTGCAGTTTGCAGTATCCCCCTTCTTGTAGACTGGGCAAAGAACACTTAGATTCCAATCGTCGGGCATGCACTCGTCTGCCCATATTTTTCGAAGAAGCTGAGGCATGTGCCTTACCAACTCCTCGCCGCCATATTTGAATAGCTCCGCAGTCAATCCATCAGCGCACGCGGCCTTGTTGTTTTTCAATCTGGTTACTACTATTCTGACTTCGTCATAATCGGGACATTTATGCCATCATCATCGATTGTGGGATCGGGTTCGTCATCCCTGTGCGGTAAATCGCTGTCTCCATTTGGGAGAGCAGAGAAGTGTTCCCTCCATAATCTAAGTACTTTCTGGACATCAGTTACAAGGTCGCCGTTTTCGTTCTTACAGGAGTTTGCCCCGGTTAAAACCTCCTGTCTGTCTCCGAAATTTTTGGTAAAATTTTCGGGCTTTATTCTTGGTGGCTAGCGGCTCAAGCTCCTCGCACTCAAGCCTTTCTGCCTCTGCTTTTTTCTTCCAGAAAAGGCGTCTTGCTTCCCTTTTTAACTCGCGATAGCTTTCACACATTCCTCTTGTTGCGCTCGCTTTTAACGTAGCCCTGTAGACAGCGTCTTTTTTCTTTTTCCACCACTTTTTTTATCCACTACAAATCAGTGCAATATAACATATTTGATCCCAACAGCGGCCGTTGAGACAGCGTCCAGTCCGGTAAGGCGATGCAATTTAGAAATTATCAATATCTACGTCCCTCCTGTCACCAGTGGCTACTGCCTTGACATCAGCAAACTAATCACCTGTGAAAACAGCATAATTCTAGGCGATTTCAATCTCAGGCGGACAGCAGGAGTAAGATACTGGCGGACCAAATAAAAGAAACGGCGTTCTGCACGATAAACGGGGACGCTCCGGCGCGTATGCCAGGAAAGTGTCATAGTCCACCAGACAACTCCATCTTAAGCGCATGCTAACTCCCTCAACTGGCAGCCGATTGTAACAATTCCCTCCGATCACCTACCCATACTCCTTTCGCTCAATCAGTTAGCCGAATTTATCACTTTTGAAAAATGCATCAACTCCAAAAAAAGAAAGTGAGAAGACTACAGAATATATACAGATAATAGCTTTGCTGCCCTCCCAGTCCCGACTGATATCCGTCAAGGGGAGCATGCTTTCCGCAAGGTCATTGAATCTGCGTCGGCGCGTTTTATGTCCGCTGGAAGAATCCCGTTAATCCGGCCACACTTTCCAGAGGAGGCCGCAACTCCAGCTAGAGAACATGACATTATAAAAGAGCACGGCCCCGATGACCCTAAAATAAGGGACATAAGCCAACGCATCAGACGGGTTGTCGATAAACCCAAGCGGGCAAGATGGGAGGAGCACTTAAAGAATTGTAATTTCCCTGCCAGTGTGGGTAAGCTATGGTCTACCGTAAAGTCTCTATCGAATGGCGAAGAAGTGCTGTCGGATGCGAAGAAATGCGCAGACTCCGGCCAACAGACGCGCACACAAGCATAAACACAGCTCGTCCCCTATTACGATAACGGCCAAAGAGCTTGATGATGCCATCGTTCATACCAAACCATCTAAAGCTGTAAGCCCAGGCAGCACAGCCCTGTCGATGCTTAAAAAACTTGTCTAATATTTAAATATCTAGCGATTGTCTCTACCTGTCCTTGTCCACCTTCGTCATTACCGAGAAATTTAAAATGGCCAGGATGGTACCGCTACTAAAGCCTGGGAAACCAGCCAACATAGGACAATCCCGTCATCCAATATCTCTCCTATCGCCAGTAGCCAATGCACTTGAAGCCATTTTGCTTTCCAATATCACTGCAACCTCTCATCTTGCCAGTCATCAGCATGGCTTTCGAAAACAACATAACAATACCAAGGCGCTAAACGCCATCAACACACAGACAAATTGCGGATTGAATCAAAAACCCACCACAGAATAGTATTCGTAGCGATAGACTTATCAAAAGCTTTTCCTTTCCTTCAAGTTTCAAAAGGTGGACCGACAATTTTCTGTCTCATCGGCAAGCATCGGTGCAATTTAGGAACGTAGCATCTAAACACAGAAGAATTAAACAAGCTGTACCACATGTAGGTGTCCTACCCCCATTTTTTTTAACTTCTACATACTCGTATTGAAGCTCCCTTCGCCACCAAAATAAGTCACCATATTATCCTACGCCGATGACTGCCCGATATTGGCTACAGGTTACGGCTCTCCCATCGATCAGAAATGTATCAAAATGAACAACTATCTACCTGATCTCTCCAGTTTTTTCGCTTTGCGAAACCGGACATTTTCACCGACCAAATCACTGGCAAATGGACATGGAAAATGTCGACCATATTTGACATCGACGTCGATGGTATTACGCTACTGACTGGCTTACACCCAAAAATATTGGGTATGACGTTTGATCAGGATCTACATTTTGGCGAGCATCCGCAATTGTAACTTTAATCCAGAGCCGTAATAAAATCCCCAAATTTCTTGCCGGCAGCATCTAGGGAGAGAAGCTCATTACCACTTACAAAGTAATTGGCCGGCCGCTTACATGCTATGCGATTACAGGCCTGTCAAAACGCTGCTCTCAAATTCGCTACGGCTCTCTTCTTATATCTACCTACACAGTGGGCGGGAGTCCTCCCCATTAGGGAGATAAAGATAGTTTCTTTTGAATGCCCGGAAACCTAGGCATCCCAGCGGACATCTGATTGAAGGGGTCCCACATTCCAGGGGTTTAAGAAGTCATATCTGCATGCTTTATGAGAAAACCACCCATTTCCTTCTGCTGATCCCCTACGTGTCAGCTCATCTCATTTACCTCGATTCCAGTATGACTCGGAACTCAGATAATGGTTATTTCTAAGGTTGCTGTTAACGCAGTTAAAAGTCGCATTCAAGCTCCTACTAGCTTTGCATTAGTCTTGGTCACGGCTAGCGCTTTTATTGGTTGACTGCTGTCAGAGAAGATAGATAAGTACCTTGCCAGTTGTATTCCGAACCTCAAGTGATGTGCAGGCGTGCCAAATCTTGATGACTTTTACTTTAAATGACGTAGAAACCATTGCTCATATTTAGCATAGACTTGGTTTGACTTGGCAACTCAAAAATTGCCAACGCTACTAAGAACTCATGTAGAAATTCAAAAATCAACAGACTTCTAGGTCAAGTCAACTATTTCTTAGTTTTGAGTAATCAGTTTCATGAAAAGCACAGAACCGTTAGTGACAGTTATCAAGTCAAGTCAAGTCATTTCAAGACTATGCCAAATATGGGCAACGGGCGCTTAAAGCTTTCATAATTATTTCAAAAGTTATTATTATTGATAGAATTGTTGTCCGCTCCATGTAATATTTTCCTAGTTGTTTTTCCTGCGCTCCATCGTCGTCTTCTAAGGGAGTGCGTATAACATCTGTAAAAAACTGAAAAAACTTATTGACCTAAAGGCTGAAAATGCACCAAAAAATTAGCATAGCATTTTTGGCAAGTATCTCCCAAACAAGTCATTGAAGAGTTGGTCCTAACTATAGATATAGAGAGTTTTATGTACAACAAAATATGGAATACATCATCCGTATAAAGGGACCTTTAAGAAGACAAAAATAATTTTTTTTAGCCGACACTAAAAATAATAGCCAAGTAAGGAATAACGCCAGCTTCGGTCATTCAACACTATTTAATTTGTCGATTGAATTTTTAATTGATATGCATTTTTGCAAGGTTGGGATAATTTTAACTGGAAATTAAAACTGTTTTTAATTTTTTCTCTGAACGCCGTTTGGTCCGAGCTTGCACCTCCGATTTTCTTTCCGAACGTGGTTGGGGAATGCTTCCCAAACCTATTCGGATAACTCGAAGAATCGAAAAGTGGGCACTGTTTTTCAATTTTATTGGTATATACTTTTGTCGCTAAGAACGATATTGTTTTCAAAAAATTTAGAAAGTAAAACTAAATTAACTTATTTAATCATATTTTTGACACAAATAATTCGAAACCAAATATTTCATTAGAGATTTTTTACACTGGACACGAATTACTGTTTTAAACAATTTTCCATGATACCCATGATAGTCGATAAAATGGGGTCGAGACCCCAAAAATTGCTATTATTTGATGATAGCCCCTGAGCTTAGGGTGTATTTTTGTAACTTGATTTCCAGTTCTCTTAAAGAAAGGGGTCCAGGAAATATTAGCTGATATAGAATTTCATTGTTTTTTTTTTTTTTGAAAATGGTCGAAATATGGGGTTTTGTTTATTTTTAGGGGCTGTTTAAAGAAAAAGTTAAAAAAAAACGTTTACTTCGTCTTATTAAGAGTCCTTCAAAGAATAATTGCAGGTAAAATTTTTATATAGAAGATCTATTCTTGATTTGATTCTACATAAAACTCTCTACACATTTTACTACAGATTTCCAGATATTTTACGGGTTCTGTTTTTTATACCCAATCCGACAGAAATTGCTGGTGGAGCGGCAAAATTTGAAATATTTGCAAATTCAATACATTCTGCGAGCGGTCTAATATATATACATACATATTTACGCATACATTTCCTGTACGATATATTACACACATTTTTTATATTTCAATTACAGAAGCTGTTCAAAACCTAGGAATTGGCGAAAAAGAATGCACAGACCAGCTGCGGTAAAAATTTGGATCTATAAGGACTCATATCTCAAGCAAAAGCTCTATGAAGCCACTCCCCAAGAGAATGACCAGGATAATTAATATTTAGCGAAAATAAGTTTATATTTTAAACTATTTGATGTAAATATATGCCCAGATATAAATAAAATTGTTTTCATGACAATTTTAGTTGACGTTTTTATTTAATTCTTCTAACATATAAATATGGTGGTTAGTTTACTAAGCTTAAGTATGTTATAAATATTTTGATAACTATAGTTTATGCAAATTTTTATACTCAGTTGAGCAGAGCTCACATAGTATATTAAGTTTGATTGGATAACGGTTGGTTGTACATATATAAAGGAATCGAGATAGATATAGACTTCCATATATCAAAATAATCAGGATCGAAAAAAAATTTGATTGAGCCATGTCCGTCCGTCCGTCCGTCCGTTAACACGATAACTTGAGTAAATTTTGAGGTAACTTGATGAAATTTGGTACGTAGGTTCCTGAGCACTCATCTCAGATCGCTATTTAAAATGAACGATATCGGACTATAACCACGCCCACTTTTTCGATATCGAAAATTTCGTAAAACCGAAAAAGTGCGATAATTCATTACCAAAGACAGATAAAGCGACGAAACTTGGTAGATGAGTTGAATTTATGACGCAGAATAGAAAATTAGTAAAATTTTGGACAACGGGCGTGGCACCGCCCACTTTTAAAAGAAGGTAGTTTATAATTTTTGCAAGCTGTAATTTGTCAGTCGTTGAAGATATCATGATGAAATTTGGCAGGGACTTTACTCCTATTACTATATGCACGCCTAATAAAAATTAGCAAAATCGGAGAAGGACTACGCCCACTTTTAAAAAAAAATTTTTTTTAAAGTAAAATTTTAACAAAAAATTTAATATCTTTACAGTATATAAGTAAATTATGTCAACATTCAACTCCAGTAATGAAATGGTGCAACAAAATACAAAAATAAAAAAAAATTTCAAAATGGGCGTGGCTCCGCCCTTTTTCATTTAATTTGTCTAGGATACTTTTAACGCCATAAGTCGAACAAAAATTAACCAATCCTTTTGAAATTTGGTAGGGGCATAGATTTTATGATGCTAACCGTTTTCTGTGAAAACGGGCGATATCGGTTGATGCCACGCCCAGTTTTTATACACAGTCGTCCGTCTGTCCTTCCGCATGGCCGTTAACACGATAACTTGAGTAAATTTTGAGGTAACTTCATGAAATTTGGTATGTGGATTCCTGAGCACTCATCTCAGATCACCATTTAAAATGAACAATATCGGACTATAACCACGCCCACTTTTTCGATATCGAAAATTTCGTAAAACCGAAAAAGTGCGATAATTCATTACCAAAGACAGATAAAGCGACGAAACTTGGTAGGTGAGTTGAGTTTATGACGCAGAATAGAAAATTAGCAAAATTTTGGACAATGGGCGTGGCACCGCCCACTTTTAAAAGAAGGTAATTTAAAAGTTTTACAAGCTGTAATTTGTCAGTTGTTGAAGATATCATGATGAAATTTTGCAGGGACGTTAGTCCTATTACTATATGTACGCCTAATAAAAATTAGCAAAATCAGAGTAGGACCACGCCCACTTTAAAAAAAAAATTTTTTTAAAGTAAAATTTTAACAAAAAATTTAATATCTTTACAGTATATAAGTAAATTATGTCAACATTCAACTCCAGTAATGACATGGTGCAACAAAATACAAAAATAAAAGAAAATTTCAAAATGGGCGTGGCTCCGCCCTTTTTCGTTTAATTTGTCTAGGATACTTTTAACGCCATAAGTCGAACAAAAATTAACCAATCCTTTTGAAATTTGGTAGGGGCATAGATTTTATGATGCTAAATGTTTTCTGTGAAAACGGGCGAAATCGGTTTATGCCACGCCCAGTTTTTATACACAGTCGTTCGTCTGTCCTTCCGCATGGCCGTTAACACAATAACTTGAGCAAAAATCGACATATCTTTAATGAACTTAGTTCACGTACTTACTTGAACTCACTTTATTTTGGTATGAAAAATGAACGAAATCCGACAATGACCACGCCCACTTTTTCGATATCGAAAATTACGAAAAATGAAAAAAATGCCATAATTCTATACCAAATACGAAAAAAGGGATGAAACATGGTGAGGTAATTGGATTGGTTTATTGACACGAAATATAACTTTAGAAAAAACTTTATAAAATGGTTGTGACACCTACCATATTAAGTAGAAGAAAATGAAAAAGTTCCGCAGGGCGAAATAAAAAACCCTTAAAATCTTGGCAGGTATTACATATATAAATAAATTAGCGGTATCCAACAGATGATGTTCTGTGTCACCCTGGTCCACATTTTGGTCGCGATCTGGAAAACGCCTTCACATATACAACTACCACCACTCCCTTTTAAAAGTCTCATTAATACCTTTAATTTGATACCCATATCGTACAAACACATTCTAGAGTCACCCTGGTCCACCTTTATGGCGATATTTCGAAACGGCGTCCACCTATAGAACTAAGGCCCACTCCCTTTTAAAATACTCATTAACACCTTTCTTTTGATACCCATATTGTACAAACAAATTCTAGGGTCACCCCTGGTCCACCTTTATGGCGATATCTCGAAACGGCGTCCACCTATGGAACTAAGGATTACTCCCTTTTAAAATACTCATTAACACCTTTCTTTTGATACCCATATCGCACAAACGCATTCTAGAGTCAACCCTGATCCACCTTTATGGCTATATCCCTAAATGGCGTCCACCTATAGAACTATGGCCCACTCCCTCATAAAATACTCTTTATCACCTTCCATTTGATACCCATATCGTACAAAGGCATTCTAGAGTCACCCCTGGTCAACCTTTATGGCGATATCTCGAAAAGGCGACCACCTATACAACAACCACCACACCCTTTTAAAACCCTCATTAATACCTTTAATTTGATACCCATATCGTACAAACACATTCTAGAGTCACCCTGGTCCACCTTTATGGCGATATTTCGAAACGGCGTCCACCTATAGAACTAAGGCCCACTCCCTTTTAAAATACTCATTAACACCTTTCTTTTGATACCCATATTGTACAAACAAATTCTAGGGTCACCCCTGGTCCACCTTTATGGCGGTATCTCGAAACGGCGTCCACCTATGGAACTAAGGATTACTCCCTTTTAAAATACTCATTAGCACCTTTCATTTGATACCCATATCGTACAAACGCATTCTAGAGTCACCCCTGGTCCACCTTTATGGCGATATCTCGAAAAGGCGACCACCTATACAACTACCACCTCTCCCTTTTAAAACCCTCATTAATACCTTTAATTTGATACCCATATCGTACAAACAAATTCTAGGGTCACACCTGGTCCACCTTTATGGCGATATCTCGAAACGGTGTCCACCTCTGGAACTAAGCATCACTCCCTTTTAAAATACTCATTAACACCTTTCTTTTGATACCCATATTGTACAAACAAATTCTAGGGTCACCCCTGGTCCACCTTTATGGCGATATCTCGAAACGGCGTCCACCTATGGAACTAAGGATTACTCCCTTTTAAAATACTCATTAACATCTTTCATTTGATACCCATATCGTACAAACGCATTCTAGAGTCAACCCTGATCCACCTTTATGGCTATATCCCTAAATGGCGTCCACCTATAGAACTATGGCCCACTCCGTCATAAAATACTCTTTATCACCTTTCATTTGATACCCATATCGTACAAAGGCATTCTAGAGTCACCCCTGGTCCACCTTTATGGCGATATCTCGAAAAGGCGACTACTTATACAACAACCACCACTCCCTTTTAAAACCCTCATTAATACCTTTAATTTGATACCCATATCGTACAAACACATTCTAGAGTCACCCCTGGTCCACCTTTATGGCGATATTTCGAAACGGCGTCCACCTATAGAACTAAGGCCCACTCCCTTTTAAAATACTCATTAACACCATTCGTTTGATGCCCATAATGAACAAACAAATTCTAGGGTCACCCCTGGTCCACCTTTGTGGCGATATCTCGAAACGGCGTCCACCTATGGAACTAAGGATTACTCCCTTTTAAAATACTCATTAACACCTTTCTTTTGATACCCATATTGTACAAACAAATTCTAGGGTCACCTTGGTCCACCTTTATGGCGATATCTCGAAACTGCGTCCACCTATGGAACTAAGGATAACTCTCTTTTAAAATACTCATTAACACCTTTCATTTGATACCCATATCGTACAAACGCATTCTAGAGTCACCCCTGGTCCACCTTTATGGCGATATCTCGAAAAGGCGACCACCTATACAACTACCACCTCTCCCTTTTAAAACCCTCATTAATACCTTTAATTTGATACCCATATCGTACAAACAAATTCTAGGGTCACACCTGGTCCACCTTTATGGCGATATCTCGAAACGGTGTCCACCTCTGGAACTAAGCATCACTCCCTTTTAAAATACTCATTAACACCTTTCTTTTGATACCCATATTGTAGAAACAAATTCTAGGGTCACCCCTGGTCCACCTTTATGGCGATATCTCGAAACGGCGTCCACCTATGGAACTAAGGATTACTCCCTTTTAAAATACTCATTAACATCTTTCGTTTGATACCCATATTGTACAAACGCATTCTAGGGTCACACCTGGTCCACCTTTATGGCGATATCTCGAAACGGCGTCCACCTGTGGAACTAAGCATCACTCCCTTTTAAAATACTCATTAACACCTTTCTTTTGATACCAATATTGTACAAACAAATTCTAGGGTCACACCTGGTCCACCTTTGTGGCGATATCTCGAAACGGCGTCTACCTGTGGAACTAAGGATTACTTCCTTTTAAAATACTCATTAACACCTTTCATTTGATACCCATATCGTACAAACGCATTCTAGAGTCACCCCTGGTC
The DNA here is from genome assembly GCF_040869045.1 of Eurosta solidaginis. Taxonomy (NCBI): domain Eukaryota; kingdom Metazoa; phylum Arthropoda; class Insecta; order Diptera; family Tephritidae; genus Eurosta; species Eurosta solidaginis. The sequence continues at coordinate 243,486,820 of NC_090319.1, forward strand.
CACCTTTATGGCGATATCTCGAAAAGGCGTCCACCTGTGGAACTAAGCATCACTCCCTTTTAAAATACTCATTAACACCTTTCTTTTGATACCAATATTGTACAAACAAATTCTAGGGTCACCCCTGGTCCACCTTTATGGCGATATCTCGAAACGGCGTCCACCTATGGAACTAAGGATTACTCCCTTTTAAAATACTCATTAACACCTTTCATTTGATACCCATATCGTACAAACGCATTCTAGAGTCAACCTGATCCACCTTTATGGCTATATCTCAAAAAGGCGACCACTTATACAACTACCACCACTCTCTTTTAAAACCCTCATTAATACCTTTAATTTGATACCCATATCGTACAAACAAATTCTAGGGTCACACCTGGTCCACCTTTATGGCGATATCTCGAAACGGCGTCCACCTATGGAACTAAGGGTTACTCCCTTTTAAAATACTCATTAACACCTTTCATTTGATACCCATATCGTACAAACGCATTCTAGAGTCAACCTGATCCACCTTTATGGCTATATCTCAAAAAGGCGACCACTTATACAACTACCACCACTCTCTTTTAAAACCCTCATTAATACCTTTAATTTGATACCCATATCGTACAAACAAATTCTAGGGTCACCCCTGGTCCACCTTTATGGCGATATCTCGAAACGGCGTCCACCTATGGAACTAAGGATTACTCCCTTTTAAAATACTCATTAACACCTTTCATTTGATACCCATATCGTACAAACGCATTCTAGAGTCAACCTGATCCACCTTTATGGCTATATCTCAAAAAGGCGACCACTTATACAACTACCACCACTCTCTTTTAAAACCCTCATTAATACCTTTAATTTGATACCCATATCGTACAAGCAAATTCTAGGGTCACACCTGGTCCACCTTTATGGCGATATCTCGAAACGGCGTCCACCTATGGAACTAAGGATTACTCCCTTTTAAAATACTCATTAACACCTTTCATTTGATACCCATATCGTACAAACGCATTCTAGAGTCAACCTGATCCACCTTTATGGCTATATCCCTAAATGGCGTCCACCTATAGAACTATGGCCCACTCCCTCATAAAATACTCTTTAATGCCTTTCATTTGATACACATGTCATACAAACACATTCCAGGGTTTCCCTCGGTTCATTTTCCTACATGGTTATTTTCCCTTATGTTGTCACCATAGCTCTCAACTGAGTATGTAATGTTCGGTTACATCCGAACTTAACCTTCCTTACTTGTTATTTTTATTTTATTGAATATGAAGTGGCATACTAACTTGTTTGTAAGCCCCTTATGGAAACCAGATAGACCCACCAAAAAGTTTAAAGAAACGATCAGGGGCAACCTAGCTCCTCGAATTCGGATAGACTTTGATGTCCCATCAATAATTTGTTGGAACATATGGGGTGTGGCGGCCACCGTGGTGTGATGGTAGCGTGCTCCGCCTACCACAACATATGCCCTCGGTTCGAACCCCGGACAAAGCAACATCAAAATTTTTGAAATAAGGTTTTTCAATTAGAAGAAAATTTTTCTAAGCGGGGTCGCCCTTCGGCAGTGTTTGGCAAGCGCACCGAGTGTACTTGTGCCATGAAAAGCTCTCAGTGAAAACTCATCTGCCTTGCAGATGCCGTTCGGAGTCGGCATAAAACATATAGGTCCCGTCCGGCCAATTTGTAGGGAAAATCACGAGGAGCACGACGCAAATTGGAAGAGAAGCTCGGCCTTAGATTTCTTCGGAGGTTATCGCGCCTTACATTTATTTTTTATTTTTATATGGGGTGTTTGTCATATATTCCCCGTTGTGACAGTTGAGTTAAAATATCTAAGCCGCCCAACCATTTTTTTAAGGTTGTTGTTGTTGTTGTAGCGATAATGTTGCTCCCCGAAGACTTTGGGGAGTGCTATCGATGTAATGGTCCTTTGCCGGATACAGATCCGGTACGCTCCGGTACCACAGCACCATTAGGTGCTAGCCGGACCATCTCGGGAACGATTTATGTGGCCACATTAAACCTTCAGGCCATCCCCTCCTTCCCCACCCCCAAGTTCCATGAGAAGCTTGAGGTCGCCAGAGCCTCGTCTGTTAGTGAAACAAGATTCGCCGCGGATAGGTGAGGTTGACAATTGGGTTTGGAGAAGATATATATTGCGCTAGCAACCTGAAGGGTTGCGCTACACAGCCCCTCGAATCTGGTAATTTAGTCGCCTCTTAGGACAGGCATACCTACCGCGGGAATATTCTTACCACCTAACCCGCGGGGGTATTTTTTTAAGGTCATGAATTTTTGTTAAAAGTGGTTCACAAATTTGATGATTTTTCGAAATTTGAACTTTTTAATGTGCGGTTATAAAGATATTTTCGAAGAAGAAATAAGAGTAAGAAATAAATTCAGATAAATAAATGACTACTCTTTTAGTATTTGCAAAACAGTGTAAAACTGAAAATCCAAGACTAGATTGGGAAAAAAAAATCAGTATAACTGTTTTATCTGATACAATTCGTGAGTTATCTGCTCCTTTAAATGAAAATTGAAATGAAAAGATTTGCCAAATGTTTTAGGTATCAGGAAGTTGCATTCGATTTTTTTAGAGGGAAATTTTATATTAGAAATAGCTCTATCCAGGTATCAAAAATTTTAAATAATACTTCTTGCGCTTTATATATTATCAAGTTTACTTAGTTAAACCCCACTTCTTAAATCGCAAAATAAGGTAAAAGTGAAAAAAATATAGCGATGGCCTCGTGGCAAACGTGCTAAATCCATTTTTTTAATTTCTCAGGGGGAAAAACCGCCGAAATTTGTTTACTGTTGACATTTTGTGTGTATCTTAAATGCATTTTTCTTCAATTTATCTTGCGTAAATACCAATTAACTGCATATTTCAAAACAAATTCATTGCAAAGTTATGAGCACTTTTACCACTTACCACGTTTCTCTCTACATATTTTCATTTTAAGTGGACTTATCAAATTTTCTATGACGCATTTTTTTATTAATTTTTAGACCCAGCGTATACTTGTAGACAAAGATTGTACGTGATGGCATAATTGAATAGGGATCTATATAGACTACCTTGCATCAAAATTACCAGCATCGGAAAAGCCTTTAATTGGGACGACTCCGCCCGTCCGTCCGTTATCACGATATCTGAACAATATGTATTTAATTTAGCGAGACTTGCTCATATTGCTTTATACAATGGTTTTTGTTATTGATATTAGAGAAAAATTGCAAAGTTTTCTAACGGCGATGGTTACTAGGACATGTTTCTGAACTTCACTTCTTCATCAACTAGCTTCTCAGGAGCTGAGTATTGAACTCGAATCTCCAACATTCATACCAATGTAAAGGCAGATAGATGCCTTTAACCCATCAGCCATACGAATGCCCCGTTGCTCGTTTTGCAATTGGTCTCTAAGTATTGCCTATGTTGGTATTCCTTTTATTCACCATTCTTAGGTGCATACTAATCTATATGCTGTTTAATCCTAATGGTTTGGAATGTTTTAGGCGCACTTTGAAAGCTTAGTAACATTTGCTTTACAGTATTTGTTTTAATACTTCCGCTCTTAGTAATATATCAATGTATCATATTGTTACGAATGTCAGCAAAATCTCAAAATGCTATCCAAGCTTTTTGCTTACAGAAAATAAACAAAACACACCTTTAATCACCTTTCGTATATAGCAATCATTTTAAATTTCAACAAATTTTAAAAATCTCTTAACGTGTCTGCACCCCGCATAAAGTGTTGTTGGTTTTTGGAGTTGGCTTTGTAGCATAAAGTTGAATTCGTTTCTGTTCCAGCAGAAAAATTCGCTATGATGCAAATTCTTAGACAGCGATATACATGTGTGTATGTGTGTAAAAACGTTGGCGATAACAGTTTTTTGAAAAAAAAAAAACCAGATATCTTTTGGTTTTGGTTACCTTGATATTGGCTGCAATATCTGCACAAACATCGACAGTAACATCAATGTCGTCGCAAATGTCACAAATGTCGTCACAAATGTCATCACAACCGGAAGAGCAGAACACATACATATATGACATCTCAGTTGGCTGAGCAGTTGAAAGCACAGAAGGCCCGCATATCCTCGCAGCTGGAGGCATAGGAGATAAGGGTAACATCGAAGCTGGAGGCCCAGGATACAAAAAATTTACAGTTTGAGGAAAAAATCGAGGCCGAGGTGGATGCTTTGAGAGGACGTATCGAGCAGTTGCAACTAAATCGCCCAGCAGTTTCAACGAGTAATCCAAAGGTAAAAACACCATTCTTTAACGGTTCTGTTCCTTTCCAGGTCTTCAAGCTACAGTTTGAGAAGACCGCGGCAGTGAACAACTGAAATGCAGAAGATAAAGCTGCTGCACTGTTCGTGGCATTGAAGAGGCCAGCAGCCGAAATCCTACAGACGATTCCCGAAGGAGAGCGGAACAACTATGAAGCATTGATGGCTGCTGAAAAACGACGTTATGGAAGCGAGCATAGAAAACAGATATTCCAAATTTAGTTGCAAAACCGCTACCAAAAAGCAAATGAGACATTGCAGGAGTTTGCTTCAGATGTTGAAAGATTGGCTCATCTTGCAAATGCGGACGCACCCGTGGAATACACTGAAAGGGTAAAAATCCAGAGTTTCATAAATAGCATACGAGATGTGTAAACGAAGCGGGCTACATATGCGAATCCAAAACTAATATTTGCTGAAACGGTATCGCATGCACTGACTCAGGAAACAGCCTCACTTTTGAGTAAGCCAGCGTACAAAGCTAATCGCATTGAAGTGGAAAGGCCAGACTGGGAAGACGCAATTTTGGAAGCATTGAAGGGTACGCAGCAGAAGAATAATGATGTAGTCAAATGCTTTAAGTGTGGAAAGCCAGGGCATATTGCGCGTTATTTCAACGCCAACCCTAACAGTTCCAACAATGTGGGTGGTTGTAAACGCAGAGCAGAAGGAGATGAGCAAATCTCCAAGACCACTCAATCGTTAAACTAAATCGAGTCAGCCGCAAGGGGCGACAGCTGGCTCCCTCAATTGAATGCCCCATAATCTCTATCTCGCAGATTGGAAGAAGATGGAGCAATCTTACTGTTGGAGGACATGTGGATGGAAAGGAACGGTTACTGACTGTAGATACGGGTGCATCTCATTCCATCATTCGAGCGGATTTATTCAACAAAAAGATAAGACCGTTGCTTGGAGCAAAATTACGTACAGCCACGGGAGAGGACACCCAGGTAATTTGAGAAGTAGAATGTGAAGTAGCAATTGGGAACGTCACGGCACTACACAATTTTATAGTGGCAAATATTGTTGATGAAATCATAATTGGAGTGGACTTCTTAATCAACCAAGGCATCAAAATCGATATGCAAAGCAAGACGATGCGATATAAGAACATGGATGTGCTACTTAATTTCGGCTACGAGGCTACAGCAGTAAACGGGTGCTGGTGGAAGAGATTCAGCATATACCACCAAAATCCGAAGCAGTCATGTGGGCAAAGGTTGATGGAGATTGTGGGACAAACAAATTGTGGGTTTTCGAAGCAGCAAACAAATCAGCACTGAACATACTTGTAGGAAAAACCCTGGGTATGACAAAACAAGATGGACGTATTCCGGTAAGAGTACTCAATGAGTTCAAGTCACCATTCAATTTGACCAAAGGAGCTATTTTGGGAACATGCCAAGAGGCTGAAGTAGTTATTTACTGTGAACAGATCGAGGAACATGTTTCATGTAGTAATACTGATCTTTCCAATGACATTACGGCATGGACGCAGGGGCTAGAGGAAGTCTATCAGAGTAAGGCAAAACAACTGCTCTTAAAGTACGCAAACATATTTGACCAAGATGGTTGCAAACCAGGCCGCACCAATGTTGTGAAACATCAAATTGACACTGGAGACGCGAGGAAAATACGTCAAGCTCCTCGTAGTGTTCCACTGGCGAAACAGCTAGTCCATGGAGCTCACCGGTAGTACTTTTAAAGAAGAAGGATGGAAAAATGAGATTTTGCGTGGACTACCGGAAGTTGAATGACGTTACGAAAAAGGATAGCTACCCATTGCTAAGAATTGACGACACTCTAGACTCGCTATTTGGTACGAAATGGTTTTCCACACTGGACTTGAAAAGCGGCTACTGGCAAGTTGAGGTGAAGCAGGAAGATAAAGAGAAAACAGCCTTCAGTGTCGGTGATGGTCTTTGGCAATTTACAGTGATGTCTTTTGGACTTTGTAATGCACCAGCTACTTTTGAGAGACTCATGGACCAGGTACTGAAAGGTCTACATTGGAAAACATGCTTCGTGTACCTGGACGACATTATCGTATTGGGCAAGAACTTTGATGAACATCTTAAGAACTTGGAGGAAGTTTTCCAGAGAATATCTGGCGCTGGTCTGAAGTTAAGTCCCAAAAAGTGTGTGCTGTTTAAAAAGGAAGTAAATTATTTTGGTCACAAGGTAACGACAGAGGACGTCTGCACTGCGAACGAAAAGATAGAGGCTGTAAAGGATTGGCCAAGACCACAGAACCTACATGAATTGAGAAGTTTCCTTGGGCTGTGCACATATTTTTCCCGCGTAGCCCATATCCTACATGAGTTTAAAAGAAAAAGCTTTTGAATGGAAGAAAGAGCAATAAGTGGCTTTCCAAACATTTAAGGAGCGGTTGTGCACTGCCCCAATGTTAGCATATCCGATTCCAGGAGCAACATTTATTCTAGATACACATGCGAGTGGATATGCTATAGGAGGCGTTTTATCACAACTGGTCGATGGACAGGAGAAGGTAGTTGCATATTACAGCCGTTCGTTTGGAAAACCAGAGAAGAACTACTGCGTTACGCGGAGAGGGCTGTTGGCATTCGTAGAGTGCATTAAACATTTTCACAAATACCTCTACGGCCAGCGATTCCGTGTCAGGACAGATCACGCAGCGTTAAAATGGCTTCTGCAGTTCCGTAATCCGGAAGGACAATTGGCACGGTGAATCGAGCGACTACAAAGCTATGACTTTTCCATTCATCGAAAAGGTAGTACCCATGGAAATGCTGATGCAATGTCACGAAGACCATGTAGTTTGGAATGCAAGCACTGTTCAAAGGCCGAGGCTAAAAAAGGCATTATAGATGTCAGGCTAATGACTATAACGTGTACGGATGAATGGGACAAGGAACGACTAAGAAAGTGTCAGCTAGAATATACAGATCTATCACATGTTATGCAAGGGCTCGAACGAAACGAAAGACCAAGCTGAGAGGAGATGTCAGCAGAGAGTCCCATTGCGAAGTCATATTGGGCACAGTGGAACAGTTTAGAATTGATATCCGGTTGCATGAATCGAGAATGGGAGAGTGAGGATGGTCAAAGGAAAAAGAAATTGATATTTGTTCCCAGAAAGAGGATTCCTGACGTGCTCAGCGAGCTGCATAATGGTCCAAGCGGAGGTTATCTTGGAATCACGAAAACGCTCGAGAAGATTAAACAGAGATTCTATTGGGTTGGTTTCCGTCAGTCGTTCACTGAGTGGATTGCGAACTGCGAGGTTTGCAGCAGAGTGAAAGGGCCCAGAACCCGAAGTCATGGCCAGATGAAGCAATATAACTCAAGTGCGCCATTTGAAAGGATCGATATGGATGTCGCCGGTCCATTTCCTACTAGCAACCACGCAAACAAATATGTACTGGTAGTTATGGATTATTTCAGTAAATGGCCAGAGGTATACCCAATCCCACACCAAGAAGCAGAAACAGTAGCAGAAGTGTTTATAAACAATTGGGTTGCAAGGTATGGTGTACCAATGGAGTTACATTCTGACCAAGGCAGGAATTTCGAATCAGCTGTGTTCCAGGAAATGTGTAAATCATTGGGCATTCGAAAAACACGGACAACTGCATTGCATCCTCAATCCGATGGTATGGTAGAACGATTCAATAGAACATTGGAGGAGCACTTAAGGAAAGTAGTAGTTAAGTACCATAAAGAGTGGGATACCCGCATACCATTATTCTTGATGTCTTACCGATCAGCAGTGCTTGAGACAACGGGCCAAACCCCTGAAAAAGTAATTTTTGGCAATGACCTTAAACTGCCAGCTGATTTGAAGTTTGGGATAGATGCCAATGCGGAGAGAAATGTCAAGAAATCTACTAGTGATTTGGAAGAAGAGCTAAGAGAAATACATGATCTGATAAGGCACGGACAAAGATTATGAGTGACAAGATGAAAGCCAGATACGATAAAGCCATTAATTCGGAAGGTTTTCAGGAAGGAGATTTGGTGCTGTTATACAACCCACAACGTAAAAAAGGTTTGTCCCCGAAATTGTAGTGTAATTGGGAAGGCCCATACAAAGTTGTAAAACGGATCAACGATGTAGTGTACCGCATACAAACCATCGGTAAACCACGAACCAAAATGAAAGTGGTCCATTTGGAAAGGCTAGCAGCGCTCAGATCGAGAGATTTTTCTGATCGGGACGATCAGACTTAGGTGGAGGGCTGTGTTAGGAATATTAGCAAAACTAAGGGGTGCTGTTATCTCTAAGCCGATGCTAAACAGTGATATCATGCACATCCATAGATCAATCATTATATATCTACATAAACGAAACAATAATTGCGTCTACACATATGTACCATGTACGTATACGAACAGCGGAGAATCAATGCTCAAACACATGCATATATCTGAGATACTCCTGAAAGTATGTAATGAAAGGAGCTATAAAATCGTGCAATTGTAGTTACAGCTGAGAAATTTGAGAGCTGATGGACTAGTAGATTCTGGAAGCGCCTAGAAGATGCGAACGTTGAAATCAGAGAGTACAAAAGGCAGCAAATGTAGAGGCGCTGGAATTCAGTTTGAGTTGAGCTATCAAGCAGTTTCGATTAAGACGCTATCTAGCGAGCAATAGCAGTACTATTTTGAAAGACAGTTTCATTTAAGCTATCAGTTTGGTTATTAAGTCAGATAGTTGCAAAGTATAAGTGTTATTGTGAAGTACTTTAATAAAGGCCATTTTTCCATTATTCAATATTGAAGTTATTTATTCAACGCTTTAGTGATACGAACTTAGCAAAAGGGCAAATAAGGGGATTTGCAAGTAAAATCGTTACAATATTAATAAGAAGTTTTTCAAGTTTGGCAAGCAGTAAATCAAAAGCCTATTATATGTTGCAGAAACATGGACCATGACAACATCAGGTAAAGCGGTTAAGCGCCAATTAAGTAAGTATATCAAAAGCCATTAAAGATATTGTGTTGAAATTTGGATATAGGTTGTACACTCATTCATACGCTTTATGACAAAATCAGTTTGCGAACATGTCCACTTTTAGAAATTCTTTTCGAAGTCGAATGGTATCAAAAACTTAATACCTTTGGGGTATATAACTAAGTTAACTGATATTTTACGTCAGTAATTATATGGTGTAGCGAAGTATGAAAATAAAAAATAAAAATTTTGAAAAAAGTCGCCCCTGTTTTAGGTAAGCACTCTATAATTAGCGTGCTCCGCCTACCACACCAATGATCCTGGGTTCAATCCCCGGGCAAAGAAATATCGAAACTTTAGCCAAAGGTTTTTTTCAAGTAGAAAAAAAATGTCTATGTAGGGTAACTCCTCTGCAGTGATTTGCCGAACACAGCGAGTGTATTTCTGCCTTGAGAAGCTTCTCAGTGAAAACTCTTTTGCCTTCAGAGTCGGCGCCGTCCCACCAATTATTATAAGGAGCTCGACGCAACTTGGAAGAGAAGCTCAGCCTAGCATCTCTTCAGAGGTTATCGCGACTTGCATTAATTTATTTATAATCGAACCAAAATCAACCAAACCTAGCGAACTTTGGTATAAGGATTGTTTTTAAACTAAAGCGTAAGAAAAATTTAAAACATTTGCAAGCCGTAAATTAGAAGCCGTTAGTATAACTTTGCAATTTTGTTGAACTATGGACCAGGATATTTTATTTAGATCAAAGAAAAATTCGTTAACAACCATGAAAACTTTTCTTTCAAAGTTGCTTAAAGTTGAAACATCAGAAAATTTGGCAATATACTTATGACAATTACTTCATTACCAATGTAGATAGGGTAGTGCAAAGTACGAAAATTAAAAAAAAATATTTTTAACTGTCCTGGTCTGGTCCTTTTAATTAAGCTCTTCACAAAGTTTTAATATCAAAGTCGAGCCAAAAGCGTAAATTAGTCGCATAGATAATTGCTGCTAGAATTGTTTCTATGACCGTAACTCTTTTATAGCCGCATATGTGTAGAAAGTATGTTACTGCTTTCATATCATTTAATTTTCTTGAAATTTCTCTTTTAACGTCTCCGTAATATATGTGGTACCTTGTACCATACCTAAAATTCCATAACTATTCATTTTGTATCGTACCATATACTTTCCTTTTCTTCCTTTTCTATTCGACATCTCATCGCAACCGGTTGTAATTTGGCTAAGATCATTCTAATTGATATTTCATTAAAGTTATAATTGTATTTAAAGCATAAAATCATTCGGTTTATTCATTTGGCATATTCCTGACATTGGTAAGATATAAACAAACAACGATTTAGCCGAGCCGCTAAAACTGGTGACCCCGACGTGATCATTTGCATTCACGCGTGGCATACACGCGATTTCAACCAACTTTGAGGTTAGCTACTTTCGACAAAATTACGGACAGCGGTTCGCCACCATCTGAAATCGGAGTTAATTCGCCACCTCCACCTGTCTCAGGCACAATAGAAAACACTGTTGCAGCTGTATACGCCAGATTCCCGGTACCACCAATGAATTGCTCCAACATAGAAGCCTGGTTCACTACCATGGACTTCTGGTTCACTGCATCAGGTATCACTACCGACAGGCAAAAAACTGCAACTGTGCTGGCAGCACTCGACCCAAATGTAATTGGCCAATTAAGCGACGTTATTGCATCAATACCTACTAGTGATCGCTTCGATTTCATCAAACAAAAAATAATTGCACATTTTGCTGACAGCGAACAACGACGCCTCAACCGCCTGTTATCAGATTTGCCACTCGGCGACAAAAAGCCATCCGAGCTTTTTTATGAAATGAAACGTGTCGCAGGTAACTCGGTCAGCGAAGCTGCACTCAAAAGCCTCTGGACAAAGCGATTGCCAGACGTCGCACAGCCGGTAATAGCTGCCTTTTCCGGAACTGCCACCGATTTCACCAAAATTGCTGATTCAATAGTGGATGCCATTGCCCCCAACAACATCAACCGTATTAAATCAGTTCAGCCAAACGAAATCGGTGAACTACGCACAGCTATAGTTGAATTAGGCAAGAAATTTGAACGATTTACGACGCGTTCCCGCTCCCGCTCGCGGAGTGGCAGGCAAAGCCGTTTTGCGCAAAGGTCAAACAGCCGTAGCAACTCACACGCTAATACACAAGGTGCAGCCAACTCATCCAATCAAGACTGTTGGTACCATCAAAAGTACGGCCGCAATGCCCGCAAATGCAGAAGCCCTTGCCGTCACAAGAATCGTTCCGTTCAATCAGTCGACACAACATCCACGTCAGCCTGACTACCACAGGCTGCGGCAGATGGTAACGAAAGGTGGGAAGTGCTTCGCTTGCAAGTCCACGATCAACATTCGAATAAAACATTTCTCGTAGACACTGATGCCGATGTATCCGTTCTGCCTCTCACTGCTAAAACATATGATGTCCGCCCAACAGCAACAAAGTTATATGCCGCAAACGGTTCTGCAATCAAAGTTATAGGGGAGAAAAGAGTACACGTCGACCTAGGCCTGCGTCGAGATTTTCAGTGGTCGTTCATTATTGCTGATGTAACAGCGCCTATCATTGGCGCGGATTTCATACGCTATTACGATCTTTTGGTAGACCTGCGCCGCAATCGGCTCATCGATAACACCACGAATTTGTACTCCCCTGTAACAGCAACAACTACACTTAAAACTGCGGAAATTAGGACTTACGATTCAACATGTCCATTTGCTGCAATACTCGCAGAGTTTTCCGATACAACCAAGTTGGCTCCTCACGGTGCTTCGACAAGATCTACGACCTGTCACAGGATAATAACAACTGGTCAACCCGTTTTCGCCCGACCACGACGTCTTCCGCCAGAGAAGCTAGCTTCAGCACGAAAAGAGTTCGAGTACCTAATGAAAGTCGGTGTCTGTCGCCCATCGAGCAGTAATTGGTCAAGCCCGCTGCACTTGGTTACGAAAGCCGACGGTACATGGAGACCATGTGGTGATTACAGGACACTCAATGCACAGACAGTGCCGGACCGTTACCCAATCCCTTATCTCACCGATTTCACTAGCACTCTACGAGGTAAGTCAATATTTTCTAAAATTGACCTCCAGCGAGCTTTTCATCAGGTACCCATTCACGAAGACGATATTGCTAAAACCGCCATCACAACACCCTTCGGGCTGTTCGAGTTCAAATTTATGACATTTGGACTCTGCAACGCTGGGCAGACGTTCCAACGACTAATCAACGAAGTGTTACGAGATATTGATTGCGCGTTCCCGTATATCGACGATATTTGTATCGCTTCAACGTCCATCGAACAACATCGCAACGACATACGCACTGTTCTTCAACGCCTTTGAGAATATAATCTTGCCATTAACACGGCCAAGTGTGAGTTCGGCAAAAGCGAACTTAAATTTTTGGGACACTTAGTCAACGCGCAAGGAATTCATCCTCTTCCGGAGAGGGTTGTTGTTATTCGTGAATTCCCAAAACCTACTGTAGCTAAGCAACTGAAAAGTTTCCTCGCGATGTTGAATTTCTACAGAAAATTTTTGCCGAACGCCGTTTCATACCAGCACCACCTCCAAAGACTAATAACTGCAAATACGAAAAACGATCGTACTCCGTTAATTTGGAATCAAGAAGCAGAAGACGCCTTCAGCCGATGCAAGTCAGAACTAGCAAACGCAGCGCTCCTCGCACACCCGGTACCCGACGCCGAACTTGCGCTTTACGTCGACGCATCAGATACTGCAGTAGGTGCTGCATTACACCAAAACGTAAATGGCGAACTCCAACCACTTGGGTTTTATTCCAAAAAACTCACGTCAGCACAGCAAAGGTATAGTACGTACGACCGTGAATGAGCCGCAGTATACCAAGGCATGTGTCATTTTGGATATATGATCGAAGGGCGCAAGTGTTACGTCGTTACCGATCACCGTCCCTTGGTATTCGCCTTCCGACAAAATTCAGAAAAAGCTTCACCTCGACGAGTACGACAGCTCGACTTTATCGGACAATTCACCACCGACATTCGCCACACACCAGGGAGTCAGAATGCTACAGCCGACTTACTATCTCGCATTGAAGCAATCGATGGAGTTATTGACTACACCAAGGTTGCTGAAGCTCAGAAAACAGACACTCAACTTCAACAGTGGATTAAAGAACCAGGTACGCATAAAAATTCGTTAACTCTTAAGTTTTTCCCGATTCCCAACAGTGACCGCCAGCTGGTATGCGACACTTCAACAACGACAGTTCGTCCTTATATAACGAAAGAGTTTCGAAAGGCCATACTTACAAAGGCGCATGGTTTATCGCATCCAGGCGTACGGGCAACGACTAAACTGATCACTTCTAAATTCGTCTGGCCAGGTATCCGAAAAGATATAGCGTCCTTCGTGCGCTGTTGCCAAGCGTGTCAGCGGTCCAAAGTACATCGTCACACGAAGACAGCACCAGCAAGGTACCAGCCCCCACAAGAACGATTTTCCCACATAAATATTGATATCGTTGGTCCCTTTCCGCTATGTGAGGGACAGCGCTATTGTCTCACGATCATCGACCGATACACTCGATGGCCAGAAGCCGTCCCCATGGCAGACATCTGCGCCGAATCAGTCGCCAAAGCTCTGCTTTCGCAGTGGATTTCACGTTTTGGTGTTCCAGCACGCATAACATCCGACCGTGGTAGACAATTCGAGTCAGCTGTATTCGCCGAACTGATCAGTACTATTGGAGCAAGTCATTTGAGAACAACGCCTTATCACCCTCAGTCCAATGGCATCATCGAGAGATGGCACAGATGTTTCAAATCGGCTATTTTGTGCCATGAACCAGCCAAGTGGGTGCTTCATTTACCAGCGATTTTACTCGGTCTACGAGTCGCGTTTAAACCAGACATAAATGCTTCTCCTGCCATGTTGGTATACGGGTCAACACTACGCATCCCAGGTGAATTTTTTCAAGAGGTAAAATCGAAAGAAGTCACCAGCGAAGCCATAACGCAATTTCGATCTTCAATTGAAAGGCTACGCTCAACACAGACGACGCACCATTCAAAGCCACACCCTTTCGTAACCACCGCTTTGCAGACGGCTACTCACGTATTCGTGCGAAACGACTCAGTGCGGCCCTCGTTAACACACCCGTACGATGGACCATATCTCGTCATTAAACAAAGCCCAAAATTTTTCAAATTAGTTGTACGAGGGCGAACCACAAACATAAGCGTCGATCGGTTAAAACCAGCATTTCTTGCCAACGTCGACAACGATGACACCGCGCCAAGACAAGTAATACAACAGGAGGTATCACAATCCGCAGCAACAAGCACTACACGCACGGGTAGACACGTTAGTATTCCTCTGCGATACCGATGACGCATCTAGAGGGGGAGTACTGTGGTACCCTGTACCATACCTAAAATTCCATAACTATTCATTTTGTATCGTACCATATACTTTCATTTTCTTCCTTTTCTATTCCACATCTCATCGCAACCGGTTGTAATTTGGCTAAGATCATTCTAATTGATATTTCATTAAAGTTATAATTGTATTTAAAGCATAAAATCATTCGGTTTATTCATTTGGCATATTCCTGACATTGGTAAGATATAAACAAACAACGATTTAGCCGAGCCGCTAAATATATATATGAGAACACATGCTGGGTATATAATGTAAGGTTTCACCGAACTCATACTTCCTGACTTGTTTGTTTATACTAACTTTGTTATACTAACTTCGACTGTGCTGTATATGTTAATCGAACGCCACATAATTCGGGCCAGCTGTCAGCTTAATATACATATTGTAAGGAATTTAGGGGATTTCTGACAATAATACATCTTCTGCTAACGTTAGAATCGCGGAACTGTCGAATAAATAACTGCAATATTCAGTATTGCAAAACGGTATTCATTAGACTACTTTGGGAGTAGTACTTCACAATTATACTTCACAACTAATAGCGTGTTTAAATGAAACTGATTCTGATTCCACAGTTTGCGTTGCTTTTATACTCTAGGTTGTCTCGTTCGCCAATTATCCCATGGTCTAGTCGTTTCACGAACCTGTGTTCCAAAACAGCTGCACCTCATGCTTATTTACCAGCTATATAAATGTATATTTTTGGTTTATGCTTTTCTTTTAGCCATATGCGTGTGTATGTGTGAGTATCAACTTCTGCTTTCAGCTGTTGACTACATGTGTGTATGTGAGATATTCTTCTTCGCTTTCTATGTAAGTTTGGCTGCTTGCTGTTTTTGTTATTGTGATTATTTACTAACAGCATAGTGATGCTAACATTCGCCACAATATTCTAGAAATGAAACAACACGAAATTTATTATAATGTAATTTTACATAATACTATGCAGGTTTATGCAAATGTGCTAAGTCTAAGAAAATTTCTAAATAAAAAAAAACGTCCTGTGTCCTCCTGAAAGAAACGTATCACTAAATTTGTAAATTATGTTACTATAACCCAATACGATTTTTGCTTTTCGCTTCAATTAACGATACTTCTGACTCAACCGTTTATATATTGTCATGCTCTTAAGAGTAGTTGATTGCTTGATATGCTAACGAAATGAACTGAGAGCGCTTCTCATACCTACATCATTACTTTGCCTTCGTAGGAAAGTAATCAGCAGTTAAATCTTAAACAATAAGTACCAAGTACCTCATGATTTATATTTCATTTAAAAAAAATTTTTATGCATTTTAATAAAAAACTCGTTTGGTCGCCTTACTTAAGTTGTAGCTCTTGTTAAATAGAGCCTTGCAAAAGTTTTGTTAAATAAACACTCATACATCAAAACTTTTTTCACAGAAGCTAACTATTTATAATAACTTCTTAAGACCTGTTTCGAAATAAGGTGTGTACTATTTGGCTTGTAATTCGAGGAGCTTGCACTTTTTCTCTTGAAATGTTTTTTAGTGGGAACTAAACTAGTTGATCATTCATTTGAGGAAGGAATCAAGAAAATAAATTTAATACTTCTCGCAGAGTTTTGTTTTATCAGTTTTTATTAACTTTTGTGGACTTTTTCCGAGAAAAACAACACCTGCTTTGCCAAATTTCAACAGGATATCTTCAATGGCTTTCCATTTACAGCTAAAAAAACTTTTTAATGTTTTTCTTTCAAATGCAAGCGGTGCCGCACCTATTTTCCAAAATTTTAACATATTTATTTTTCGTCACATATAAAGTATCATCATATTACCGGTCTATCGCAATGTTTCCATTTTTCGAAATTGCATAAAGTTTATATATAATAAATGATTTATTGAGCTAAAAGGCTTCAATATGAATAAAACTTATTTTTTTGTTTATATTCATTTATAATTTATTTGGTCGATATTTCAACTTCAATCTGAACTCTTCATCAGGACTAGGGACAAAACAAAACAATAATAATAATTAATTTAATATACTTAAGTACATATTCAAAACAATGTCACCACTTACACATATGGATACGTATGATCGACTGATTGGAGGAATCACAGAAAAATAACAAATAAGGTAAAAATGCAAAGAGATTAAAAAATAAACGATATTATTATATCCCTATCAGACAAATCTCTCGATCTAAACGCTGCCAGCCTTTCCAAATGGACCACTTTCATTTTGGTTCGTGGTTTACCGATGGTTTGTATGCGGTACACTACATCGTTGATCCGTTTTACGACTTTGTATGGGCCTTCCCAATTACACTTCAATTTCGGGGACAAACCTTTTTTCCGTTTTGGGTTGTATAACAGCGCCAAATCTCCTTCCTGAAAACCTTCCGAATTAAGTACTTTATCGTATCTGGCTTTCATCTTGTCACTCATAATCTTTGTTCGTTTCCTTATCAGATTGGGTGTTTCTCTCAGCTCTTCTTGTTGAATCGTTCCACCATACCATCGGACTGAGGATGCAATGCAGTTGTCCGTGTTTTTCGAATGCCCAATGATTTACACATTTCCTGGAACACAGCTGATTCGAAATTCCTGCCTAGGTCAGAATGTAACTCCATTGGTACACCATACCTTGCAACCCAATTGTTATAAACGCTTCTGCTACTGTTTCTGCTTCTTGATTTGGGATTGTGTATACCTCTGGCCATTTGCTGAAATAATCCATAACTACCAGTACATATTTGTTTCCGCCGTTGCTAGTAGGAAATGGACCGGCGACATCCATATCGATCCTTTCAAATGGTGCTCCTGAAATATACTGCTTCATCTGGCCATGACTTCGTGTTTTGGGCCCTTTTGCTCTGATGCAAACCTCGCAGTTGGCAATCCACTCGGTGACCGACTGACGGCAACCAACCCAATATAATATCTGCTTAATTTTCTCGAGCGTCTTCGTGATTCCAAGATGACCTCCACTTGGACCATTATGCAGCTCGTTGAGCACGTCAGGAATCCTCTTTCTGGGAACAACTATCAGTTTCTTCTTGCATTTACCATCCTCACTTTCCCATACTCGACGAAGGCAACCGGATATCAATTCTAAACTGTTCCACTGTGCCCAATATGACTTCGTAATGGGACTCTCTGCTGACATATTTTCTCTGTTTGGTCTTTCGCTTCGTTCGAGCCCTTGCATAACACGTGACAGATCTGTATCTTCTAGCTGACACTTTCTTAGCTGTTCCTTGTCCCATTCATCTGTACATGTTATAGTCATTAGCCGGACATCTATAATGTCTTCTTTAGCCTCAGCCTTTGAACAGTGCTTGCATTCCAAACTACATGGTCTTCGTGACATTGCATCAGCATTTCCATGGGTACTACCTTTTCGATGCTCAATGGAAAAGTCATAGCTTTGTAGTCGCTTGATCCACCTTGCCAATTGTCCTTCCGGATTACGGAACTGCAGAAGCCATTTCAACGCTGCGTGATCTGTCCTGACGCGGAATCGCTGGCCGCAGAGGTATTTGTGGAAATGTTTAATGCACTCTACCAATGCCAACAGCTCTCTCCGTGTAACGCAGAAGTTCCTCTCTGGTTTTCCAATTGAACGGCTGTAATATGCAACTACCTTCTCCTGCCCATCGAACAGTTGTGATAAAACGCCTCCTATAGCATATCCGCTCGCATCTGTATCTATAATAAACGTTGCTCCTGGAATCGGATATGCCAACATTAGGGCAGTACACAAACGCTCCTTCAATGTTTGGAAAGCTACTTCTTGTTCCTTCTTCTATTCAAAAGCCTTATTTTTTCTTGTTAGCTGGTGGAGGCTATGGGTTACGCTGGCAAAATTTTGTACAAATCGGCGGGAATATGTACACAGCCCAAGGAAACTTCTCAATTCATGCAGATTCTGTGGTCTTGGCCAATCCTTTACAGCCTCTATCTTTTCGTTCGCAGTGCAGATGTCCTCTGTCGTTACCTTTTGTGTGTGTGTGTGAGTATATTAACTTTGATTGGATAACGGTTGGTTGTACAGGTATAAAGGAATCGAGATAGATAAAAAAGATAAAAAAATTCGATTGAGCCATGTCCGTCCGTCCGTTCGTCCGCCGGTCCGTCCGTCCGTTAACACGACAACTTGAGTAAATTTTGAGGTATCTTCATGAAATTTGGGCGTAGGTTCTAGGAACTCATCTCAGATCGCTATTTAAAATGAACGATATCGGACTACAACCACGCCCACTTTTTCGATATCGGAAAATCTAAAAAAAGCGATAATTCATTACCAAATACGGATAAAGCGATGAAACTTGGTAGGTGAGTTGAATTTATGACGCAGAATAGAAATCTAGTAAAATTTTGGACAATGGGCGTGACACCGCCCAATTTTAAAGGAAGGTAATTTAGAAGTTTTGCAAGCTGTAATTTGGCAGTCGTTGAAGATATCATGATGAAATTTGGCAGGAACGTTACCCTTATTACTATATGTATGCTTGATAAAAATTTAAAAAATTGGAGAACCACCACGCCCACTTTTTAAAAAAATATTTTTTAAGTCAAATTTTAAAAGAAAAGTTAATATCTTTACAGTATATAAGTAAATTATGTCAAAATTCGACTCCAGAAATGGTATGGTGCAACAAAATACAAAAATAAAAGACATTTTCAAAATGGGCGTGGCTCCGCCCTTTTTCATTTAATTTGTCTAGGATACTTTTAATGACATATGTCGAACAAAACATTACCAATCCTAAATCCAAAATTTGGTAGAGGCTTTCTAGGATGATAACTGTTTTCTATGAAAAAGGACGAAATTGGATGAAGCCACGCCCAGTTTTTATACACAGTCGACCGTCTGTCCTTCCGCTCGGCCGTTAACACGATAACTTGAGCAAAAATCGATATATCTTTACTAAACTCAGTTCACGTACTTATCTGAACTCACTTTGTATTGGTGTAAAATATGACCACGCCCACTTTTTCGATATCGAAAATTACGAAAAATGAAAAAAATGCCATAATTATATACCAGATATGAAAAAAGGGATGCAACATGCTAATTGGATTGGTCTATTGAAGCAAAATATTACTTTAGAAAAAAGCTTTGTAAAATGGGTGTGACACCTACCATATTAAGCAGAAGAAAATGAAAAAGTTTTGCAGGGCGACATCAAAAGCCCTTGGAATCTTGGAAGGATAACGGTTCGTGGTATTACATATATAAATAAATTAGCGGTACCCGACAGATGATGTTCTGGGTCACCCTGGTCCACATTTTGGTCGATATCTCGAAAACGCCTTCACATATACAACTACCACCACTCCCTTTTAAAAGCCTCATTAGTACCTTTAATTTGATACCCATATCGTATAAAAATATTCTAGAGTCACCCCTGGTCCACCTTTATGGCAATATCTCGAGAAGGCGTCCACCTATAGAACTAAGCCCCACGCTCTTTTAAAATACTCATTAACACCTTTCGGTTGATACCCATATTGCACAAACGCATTCTAGAGTCACCCCTAGTCCACCTTTATGGCGATATCTCGAAAAGGCGACCACCTGTACAACTACCACCACTCCCTTTTAAAACCCTCATTAATACCTTTAATTTGATACCCGTATCGTACAAACACATTCTAGAGTCACCCCTGGTCCACCTTTATGGAGATATCTCGAAAAGGCGTCCACCTATAGAACTAAGCCCCACGCCCTTTTAAAATACTCATTAACACCTTTCGGTTGATACCCATATTGCACAAACTCATCCTAGAGTCACCCCTGGTCCACCTTTATGCCGATATCTCGAAAAGGCGACCACCTATACAACTACCACCACTCCCTTTTAAAACCATCATTAATACCTTTAATTTGATACCCGTATCGTACAAACACATTCTAGAGTCACCCCTGGTCCACCTTTATGGAGATATCTCGAAAAGGCGTCCACCTATAGAACTAAGCCCCACGCCCTTTTAAAATACTCATTAGCACCTTTCGTTTGATACCCATATTGTACAAACGCATTCTAGAGTCACACCTGTTCCACCTTTATGGCGATATCTCGAAAAGGCGTCCACCTATAGAACTAAGGCCCACTGCTTTTTAAAATGTCCATTAGCCCCTTTCATTTGATACCCATATCGTACAAACAAATTCTAGAGTCAACCCTGATCCACCTTTATGGCGATATCCCAAAATGGCGTCGACCTATAGAACTATGGCCTACTCCCTTAAAATACTCTTTAATACCTTTCATTTGATACACATGTCATACAAACACATTCCAGGGTTACCCGCGGTTCATTTACCTATGTACATTGTTATTTTCCCTTATGTTGCCACCATAGCTCTCAACTGAGTATGTAATGTTCGGTTACACCCGAACTTAACCTTCCTTACTTGTAGGGACTTAACTTCAGACCAGCGCCAGCTATTCTCTGGAAAACTTCCTCCAAGTTCTTAAGATGTTCATCAAAATTCTTTCCCAATACGATGATGTCGTCTAGGTACACCAAGCATGTTTTCCAATGTAGTCCTCTCAGTACCTGTTCCATGAGTCTTTCAAAAGTAGCTGGTGCATTACAAAGTCCAAAAGACATCACTGTAAATTGCCAAAGACCATCACCGACACTGAAGGCTGTTTTCTCTTTATCTTCCTCCTTCACCTCAACTTGCCAGTAGCCGCTTTTCAAGTCCAGTGTGGAAAACCCTTTCGTACCAGATAGCGAGTCCAGAGTGTCGTCAATTCTTGGCAATGGGTAGCTATACTTTTTCGTAGTCATTCAACTTCCGGTAGTCCACGCAAAACCTCATTTTTCCATCCTTCTTCTTTACAAGTACTACCGGTGAGCTCCATGGACTAGCTGATGGTTCGATGACGCCTCTGTCGCTAATTTCTTGTATGATTTAACTCACAACTTCCCGCTTCGCCAGTGGAACACTACGTGGAGCTTGACGGATCGGCCTCGCATCTCCAGTGTCAATTTGATATTTCACAACATTGGTGTGGCCTGGTTTGCAACCATCCTGGTCAAATATGTTCGCGTACTTTAGGAGTAGTTGTTTTGCCTTACTCTGATAGGCTTCCTCTAGCCCCCGCGTCCATGCCGTGATGTCATTTGAAAGATCAGTATTACTAGATGAAACGTGTTCCTGGATCTGTTCACAGTTAATAACTACTTCGGCCTCTTGGCATCTTCCCAAAAAAGCTCCTTTGGTAAATTAAATGGTGACTTGAGTTATTTGCCCAGATAACTGCTTCTGATTTTGGTGGTATTTGCTGACTCCCTTCCACCAGCACTCGTTTACTGCTGTAGCCTCCCTCGTAGCCGAAATTAAGTGGCACATCCATGTTTTTATATCGCATCGTCTTGCTTTGCATATCGATCTTGATGCCTTGGTTGATTAAGAAGTCCACTCCAATTATGATTTCATCAACAATACCTGCCACTATAAAATTGTGTAGTACCGTGACGTTCCCAATTGCTACTTCACATTCACCTTCTCCAATTACCTGGGTGTCCTCTCCCGGGGCTGTACGTAATCTTGCTCCAAGCAATGGTCTTATCTTCTTGTTGACTAAATCTGATCGAATGATGGAATGGGATGCACCCGTATCTACAGTCAGTAACCGTCCCTTTCCATCCACATGTCCTCCGACAGTAAGATTGCTTGACCGTCTTCCAATTTGCGAGATAGAGATTATGGGGCATTCAATTGAGGGAGCCAGCTGTCGCCCCTTGCGGCTGACTCTCTTTAGTTTAACGATTGAGTGGACTTGGAGATTTGCTCATCTCCTTCAGCTCTGCGTTTACGACCACCCACATTGTTGGAACTGTTAGGGTTGGTGTTGCAATGTCGTGCAATATGACCTGGGTTGCCGCACTTGAAACATTTAATAACTTTGGCATTTTTCTGTTGTGATCCCTTCAGTGCTTCCAAAATTGCGTCTACCCAATCTGGTCTTTCCACTTCCACACGATGAGCTTTGTATGCTGGTTTACTCAATAGTGAGGCAGTTCCCTTAGTCAATGCATGTGATACCGTCTCTGCAAATGTTGGCTTTGGGTTGCGTATGTGGCTCGCTTCGTTGCGACGTCCCGTATGCCATTTATAAAGCTCTGAATTTTTACTCTTTCGGTGTATTCCACGGGTGCGTCGGCATTCGCCAAATGTGCAAGCCTTTCGACATCTGACGCAAACTCCTGCAAAGTCTCATTAGCTTTTTGGTAGCGGTTTTGCAACTCTATTTGGTGTATCTGCTTCCTGTGTTCGCTTCCGTATCGCCTCTCTAGAGCGCTCATCAATGTTTCGTAGTTGTTCCGCTCTCCCTCGGGTATAGTCTGTAGGATTTCAGCAGCAGATCCTTTCAATGCCACGAATAGTGCAGGAACTTTATCTTCCGCACTCCAGTTGTTCACTGCTGCGGTCTTTTCAAACTGAATCTTAAACACCTGGAAAGGAACAGAGCCGTCAAAAGATGGAGTTTTTACCTTCGTATTGCTTGCTGAAACAACTGGGCGAATTAGTTGCAACTCCTGTATACGACATCTCAAAGCATCCACCTCTGCCTCGAATTTTTTTTGAAACTGCGTTATTTTCTCGTCCATACGCGCTTCGAGTTTTGATTATATACGCGCCTCTTGCTCCTTCAGTTGTGTTTCCATCTTTGATGTAATCTGTGTCGACATTTCTGAAATACGTGTCTCATGTGATTCCAGCTGGGATGCCATACATATATGTCTTCTGCTCTTCCAGTTGAGATGACATTTGCGATGACATTTCTGAAATACGTGCCTCCTGTGCTTCCATTTTGGATGTTAAACGTGACGAAATTGATGCTACTGTCGATGTTTGTGCAGATATTGCAGCCAATATCATGTTCAAGTCTGGGCTGGTAACCGTCTGCGATGTTTCGTTTTTCTCTTCAATTTTTTTTGTGTCCTCGCCATCAAGATGAAAGATATACTCTTCCACATCAATTCCTTCTGCTTGCATTGCCTCTCGTAGCCGTGCTTGAAGTTCGAGTTTAACGCCACTTTTATTCAATCTACGGCTCTCCAACTCTTTCTTTAGTTGCTGGATCTTCAATTCACTGAACTTTGCCTTGTCCTTGTTGTCCTCTTGAATTTATTCAACAATTCCTCTTCTGACACCAATTGTAACGAATTTATTTGCAAATCCTCTTATTTGCCCTTTTGCTAAGTTCGTATCACTAAACTGTTGAATAAATAACTCCAAATTGAATAATGGAAAAATGGCCTTTATTAAAGTACTTCACAATAACACTTATACTTTGCAACTAGCTGGCTTAATAACCAAACTGATAGCTTAAATGAAACTGGCTTTCAAAATAATACTGCTATTGCTCGCTAGATAGCGTCTTAATCGAAACTTCTTGTTAACACAACTCAAACTGAATTCCAGCGCCTCTACATTTGCTGCCTTTTATACTCTCTGATTTCAACGTTCGCATCTTCTAGGCGCTTCCAGAATCTACTAGTCCACCAGCTCTCAAATTTCTCAGCTGTAACTACAATTTCACGATTTTATAGCTCCTCTCATTGCATACTTTCAGGAGTATATCAGATATATGCATGTGTTTGTGCATTGATTCTCCGCTGCTCGTATACGTACATGGTACATATGTGTAGACGCAATTATTGTTTCGTTTATGTAGATACATAATGATTGATCTATGGATGTGCATGATATCACTGTTTAGCATCGGCTTAGAGATAGCAGCACCAGTTTTGCTAATATTCGTAACAATATTTACAATGTAAGGACAACCTAAATGCCGAATTATTAAAATTTCTCCCTCTAAGTACATATACAATGTGGGAATTGCCTTTTTTTGCGATTTTCCAAATTTCTGTTTCACGCATAAAGTCAATTTGGTGATATTACTTAAAAACGAGCGGACATAATTAGAACCAGTACCTTTTAATGCGATAGCTCTCCGCTGATTCGGATTTCATTATTTTGTCAGTATGTTTGTAGAAGGTTTGTCCGCAAGATTGAATAAATTGAAGTTTTACATTGACAATACATCAGTATACGATAACATCGAGCTTATTGATAGTATTTTTTTAAACTATCGGAAGCATCTATAATTTTCAGTTTTAAAACATATTTGTCTTCACTCACAAGCGGACATTGATTTTCTCTAAAATCAGAGTTTCTCTAAAATCAGAGTTCATGTCAAAAGATGGTATTTTTGTTGTCATTCTCTCATCTTCTGCTACATTCAAATTTTTGGAGAGATATGACGTATTGAAATTTTGTCGTCTCTGAGTTCGGCGCCAACTTCTGAAATTCATCAATAGCCTCAAACACTCCCAGAGATCATAAGATTCGTGTAAACATTTCCTTTACGAAATTTACAAATGGTTGCTAGACTGGTTCTCTCTGTACTTACAGTCATAGTGTTGTAGTAGATAGCTGCTTCTACCCAGTTAGACCTATGACTACCCGGTGTTTATGTTATTTAGATCTAGCTAGCTAACCAAATCTGAGATTTCAATTAAGTAGACTAAATAAATGATTAAACATTGTCCCGAATTTATAAAAATTGAATCAGAATACCGTATGGTAAATACAATGCAACACTACACACAGGAAAATACTATTTACAAAATCCATAAACAGAACTACCTCATATATATTTACATCCCTATTTGCCGGGTCTGTAATTCGATTTCGTTGAATCCATTGCAGTCAGCCATTATTTGAAAACCACCAAGCATAAAATTCATTTTGAAATTTTCTTTAACATAACGCAAGATGTACACAAGCATGTTTATTTAAATATGAGACCTGTAAATTAATAATGAGACACATGCAGTTTACACATCAAAGTCGCTCCAACAAGAAAGCATAACATTAACGCAACAACAACGTATAAACTGGCAGTGACAATATTCTTACTCAGCGTTTTCACGGTTCTTCTAACAGCACTTCGCCCCGAGCACATTGACCGAAATAGAGTTGTTTGGCATAAATTCAAAATATTCATATGAATTAGAGATACACCCCGAATGCCATAAATTTCGGCTCCGCGCTTTATTAATTCTCTACTCATTTAAGACTGTCTGGGCCGTTTATTGCTCATGTAGAAAATTGGCCCGATATGGTCGAAAGGGGTATCACTGCCAGTTATAGGAACCAAAAGGCGATTTCAATAATGCCAACTCAACATTACTTACTTATTTAATTGGCGCTTAGCCGTCTAAACGGTTATGGCCGTCCAACAAGGCGCGCCAGTCGCTCCTTCGCTTCGCCAACCGGCGCCAATTGGTCACACCAAGGGAGTTTAAATCGTTTTCCACCTGGTCCTTCCAACGGAGTGGAAACACACCTCTGATAGAAACACTTTCTTGGACGGATCATCATCTTTCATTCGCATAACATGGCCTAGCCAGCGCAGCCGCTGCGTTTTAATTCGCTGGACTACGTGGGTATCTGCGTATAGCTCGTACAGCTCATCATTAAATTTTCTTCGATACTCGCCATGGCCAACGCGTAGAGGTCCATAAATCTTTCGAAGAACTTTTCTCTCGAACACTCCCAAAGCCGTTTCATCTGCTGTTGTCATGGTCCATGCTTCTGCACCATATAGCAGGACGGGTACGATAAGTGACTTTTAGAGTATGATTTTCGTTCGCCGAGCGAGGACTTTACTTTTCAATTGCCTACCTAGTCCAAAGTAGCATTTATTGGCAAGTTTGATTCTTCGCTGGATTTCAGTGCTGATGCTGGTTCTCAAATAATCGAAGTCTTTTATAGATAAATAAATGTAAGGCGCGATAACCTCCGAAGAGATCTAAGACCGAGCTTCTCTTCCAATTTGCGTCGTGCTCCTCTTGATTTTCCCTCCAAATTGGCCGGACGGGACCTACTTGTTTTATGCCGACTCCGAACGGCATATGCAAGGCAGATGAGTTTTCAGTGAGAGCTTTTCATGGCAGAAATACACTCGGAGCGCTTGCCAAACACGTCCGAGGGGCGACCCCGCTTAGACAAATTTTCTTCTAATTTAAAAACCTTATTTCTAAAATTTTGATATTGCTTTGCCCGGGTGCGAACCCAGGGCATACGGTGTGGTAGGCGGAGCACACTACCATCACACCACGGTGGCCGAAGTCTTTTACTATTTCGAAATTATGGCTGCCAACAGTAGCGTGGTTACCAAGGCGCGTTTGCGCTGACTCTTTGCTCGATGACAGCGGGTACTTCGTTTTGTCCTAATTCACCATCAAATCCATTTTTACCGCCAACTCAACATAGCAGCGGATTTTGCATCAGCGATTACACAAACTTGTTAAAACAAACACTAAAAGAAAAGTTATATAATAATTTAAATGCTCATAAAAATTACCCAAGTCGGACATGTTTTCAAAATTCCCTCATGGGATTAAAAAAGCAAGTTATCCAAGAAAGGGGCAGATTTTTCAAAAATTATTATAGCGAAATCAGCGATGCAAAGTCCTTTAGTAGGTTCAGTTGACAGGGGAAGATCCATATGTAAAAGGCCAAATACGCATTCGGGAGCATTTTGCACTTGTATGGCTACACCGCTGCAAACAATTGCGTAACTCTTACTTAAGAAAGGTTACCAAAGACTAGGTCTGCCAACACTCAGGTTTTCACCGGAGACTCAATGGGGCTTGAGTACCCCTTTCAAATGATTCTCATCTTATACTTAAGTTTTATTTATTTATTTATTTATTAAGTCTATGACACAAGTTCTTACAGACTACTAACAACTTTCATACAATTGAAAAATAGACTACAATTAAGGAATACAAAAAGGTAACAAGTCAGTGAAAAACTATTACTTACAGACTAATATAAAAGTATTGGTAGCTAGAAAACACACTTTAATAAATTAATAAAAACATTCTTCGACAAAGAGAAATCAGACTCAGTAAAATATGAGATCTTATTAAATTCACTCATAGCGCCGGTAATTAGGGCATTTCTCGCATAATTCTTTCTACTATTAATGCCGAAAAAGGGTGAAAGCATCTAAGTTTTCTTCTTGGAACATTAAAATTAATTTTCTAAAGAAGATCAGCACAATCTGTATCCCCATGGATGATGCAATATAAAAAGGTCAAAGAAAGAATAGACCTTCTCGCTTCTAAAGATTTAGTATTTAAAAGAAGTAAACGTGCATTATATGAAGGAAGAGGGCTAGTAAATCTAAGTGATCGTAGACAGTATTTAAGAAAAACTTTTTGAACTCGCTCAATCCTGCTAATTGCAAACTGCTGGAACGGTCGCAAAATTATAGTGGCATACTCGATATGAGATCGTACAAATGAATTGTAGAGCAATTTAAGGGTATACGGGTCAGAGAACTCGGAACTATTACGCCGAAGAAAACCATGCATTGCATACGATTTGGCTATGATAAAGTTTATATGGATGGTGAATGAAAATTTGGTATCATAAACCACACCAAGGTCCTTGATTTTATCAACAGTCTGCAGTGGATTGTTATCAATGGCATACGTGGAAAGCATTTACTAATGTTTAAAGAGGGGTGCGATCTAATGCACCAGGAATAGAGACTATTAATTTCACACTGAAGTTCGAACATATCACGCGAAGACTTTATAATGGAGAACACTTTAAGATCATCAGCGTACAAGAGAAATCTAGCATACAAAAAGCAAGGGTCCAAGAATACTGCCTTGTGGAACGCCGAAAGTCGCAAGTTATGGATCGGATGATACACTATCAATAGAGGCAATACACCATCTGTTATTAAATATGATTTTAGCCACTGCAGAAAAATTTTGTGAAAATCAAAACAGGAAAGTTTATGAATAAGGATATCATGTCATACCTTATCGAAAGCTTTGGAGAAGTCAGTACAAATACAGTCCACCTGGTATCCAGATGCAAAAGCAGATATACAATACTCACATACTCCACTAGATTGGTGACCTTCGAACGTCCCGCAACAAAACCATGCTGCTTGGCACAAATTAGGCTCTTCACTGAAAAGTATAACTGATCTTTTACAACACATTCAAATAACTTTGAGACAGTAGTGAGCTTTGATATAGGTCTATAGTCACAGACATCACTCTTATTTCCAGATTTGTAGATAGGAGTTATCGATGCAAGTTTCCAAGGATCAATAAACTCGCCGCACTGAAGTGACATATTAAACAGGAACGGACATCCTTTAATCAAGGCACTTGAGAGACCTTCAGAATCTGTCTTGACCGATTGCTTTAATTTAGTAATACCACTTCAGATATCATCACATGAAATTGACATTGAACCGAAATCCAGAGAAGACTTTAAATCAGATGCAAAGTCGGAAGAAGGGTCATCATCATAGGATGCAAAATTAGCACTAAAAAATTCCGCAAACAGGTTCACTACCACATTAGGGTTTGTAGCTACCTTATCTTCGTAAAAGACAGAAGCAGGAAACGAAGAGCAGGTCCTTTTAGATTTAATAAAATTCCAAAATGTTTTAGGATTGGAATTAATGTTTGTCTCAAAGCTAAGAACATAGTTTTTGTAAAGAAACTTATCCAGACAGTTAAACTCCTTTAAATACTGCTGATACTTCTCGTAAAAGAACAGATTCTTGGCCTGACTAAACTTTTTGTAGTATTTGTTTCGCAAATTCTTCAATTTTTTTAAACCCCTAGTATACCAAGGTGATTTATAAGGATTTTTCTTAAAGACTGGACATGCCTTAAACATATGTGCAAAAGCGTTGATCTAAATATTTCATAGCTAACAGCTGAGGAGAAAAAAAGATCAGCCCAATTAATTTCCGAGAAAACATAGTTAAGTATAGACATGTCGCACCGTGCAAAATTAAAAGCGATATCATCATTTACAGAGGGTACACAAAACTCATAAAACTCAAGTTTAAGAAAAATAGTAGTATGATGCATATCCGACGGAGCAAATGGTGCATGGCAAGTTGAAGATATAAGTACGTACAAGAAGGGTTTGAAAAATCACTTGGCCTTATATTCAAACCTCCTTTGTTTATTTGCGAAGCTATAAAATAGCGTGGATCATTACCAAACTCAAGTTTGCCGGTTTGATATTTCTTAAAGTTGGCGGTCCTATCCCTAAATTGTCCCTTGGAGTGAATCACATTGATTATATCCCTTCAACCAAGTTAAAATATTACCTCCACTTCACGGCTCCTGCTACAAATGTGACTATGTAGGCACATACATATGTTTACCTTGTGAAACCCTGACCTTCCCAAGAAGACTCAAAGTGGTAAAGGCAAAACTTTCCCAAGAAAGTCGAACAAATGACCGGGTGTACTACTACCCTAATGTGGTGGAGAGTCGAACTAGTCGAAAAAGTGAAGCTACGGGGTCATCCATAATAAGCTCGTATATCATAAGGTCGGGAAAAATAGTTCGAACGTCTCACGGCGGGGTATTTGACCAATCTAGATTGCACACAGCAGTTATTTCTGTTCAAAAAGTGGTTGTCTCACTTCATTGTTATGAAAGGAAATATTTTACAGTAAATTCATGGTGTTCCGCGCAGAATTACTATGGATCGGGCCCCCGGTTTCGGAAGGACCCGGGGTCATTTTTTGGCATTACATGAGATATATCAATATGGGTATCAAACGAAAAGTATCTTACTTCGCATTTCTATTAACATTTTTAAGATGGGTTGCCACTTAGGGTTGCCACCTCACCTTTTTTATATTTCTTTGTATATCCACTGCCATCTCGGAAACGGCTTAACCGATTTAAATCAAATTTGGTACATCGATATTGTATTACATGATTTTAATAATCGGGGATTGCCCATATTGCTTTTTTAAATGTATGAAAACATTTATTTGAAGCAATTTTTTTAATTTTATAATTTATTTAATAATTTGGGAAAAATTGAAACAACGTGACATCAGGACGGACAAGGCGACAGGTGTTTCGATTATACCTTGTAAATCTCTTCAAAGCCTTTTCTCCCGGGAGTGGGAGTCGAACTCGCACTCCTACGATAGTTGAAATGGTTATAAACGCATTCAGCTACGTCATGCCTGTTGTAAATTGTATTACATTTTAAGACTTTTCACCTAAGTGTTGTCACTGAGGATTATGAAAATATTGCGACCTGTTGCAAATAAGGGTATCAGTCTCTTACAAAATTGAACACCACTCAAAAAATCGCGGGTATGCGCAGCCGTTTTTGTTATTAAACTTTGAAACAAATACAAGCTTATGTATTGCCAAAAAATTACTGACATGATATGCCATGAAAAAAGAAATATCTTTTTGTATGCAAGGTTTTTTAAAAAAATTTAATATTGAAAAGTAGTATCAATATAAGTAGAATAACTCAATTAAATCATACGGTATAAAAAATCTGACATATGAAATAAAAACACATTTACCTGTCCTAAAAGTCGATTTAACTATATTTGATTAAGGCTTGCAACGTAGCGTTACAATAACATCACCCCCCCCCCCCTGTATTTCCTTATTCATTTAAACCTGCACCCCTGTACTTACTTCTCTATAGCACAGCCAACAACCACTATGGTAAATAACCGCACGCTACCAACGACCGATAGCAAACCAATGGTGTGTTCCGTCAACACAAGAAAATCACAAAAAAATTACAATAATGGTGTATTCGTTTCTCAACCAGTTTGCGGCACCACCCATATAAACAGCGAATTTGCATTTTTACAACTCAGTCCTAATAGGTGAGCCAGCGGGAGTGGTTGTCTTTTTAAGGACAAAATTGCCACCCTGGCTAGCTAGCTGAGTGGAAGGGGGCGCTGTCGTGGCGGGAGTCACCCTTCACCTGGGCGACGCGAGTGGTGTCTTCGGACTATCCTTCCCTCCGTCGCCCACCTCGGTGTTGAGCGGCCGCTGCCTTAATGACCAAATAACCCTCCTCCCCCTCAGCTCTGGTTTTGGTAGGCTGGCCTGAGCGGAGGAACCACTCCCTCTAGTTAGCTGCGGAGAAGGGGGTGCGGCCGTGGTGCGAGTAACCCCTTGCTGCACCAAGACGACACGAGTGGTGTCTTTGGACTACCTTTCCCTCCGTCGTCCTGGTCTGGTAAGGAATGACTCGCTGCCCGTACGACCGCACGGCCCCCCTCTCCACAGCTCTGGTTTCGGCCGTGATCCGATGCGTGCGCACAAGGGGCTACCGCTGTGCCGTTAAGGCACTTCCCCTGCGCCCACGGGTCGACCCACGGTGTCTCGGCTGGTACAACTTCGTCCGCATTACGCACCTTCTACTAGTGTGTAAGTAGGGCGGCGGGGGTGTACAGCGGTGAAACCAGCACTAACCCCAGTCCTCACAGTTTCTTCCCCAGATGAGCGAATACACGGACTACCGATCCTGCCGAAGACTACCGATCAATCCGATCCCACCGAAACCGTCAACCGACACCGCCCGGAACGAGCTGCCGCTGTCCAGGTAAACACCATCGCCAGCGTACTTCCCCTCTCACCGCGGCCCTGGTACGTGCTCCATAGCCCACCGCCGCTGCTTCCATCCCGCCGGTGCTACGCCGACCGTTGGCCGTCCGCCGTACTACCGCCGTGCCCATCCCGCCGTCCTGGTGCCGCCACTGCCACACCAACCACAGGCCGCTCGCAGTCCTATCGCCATTCAGTCGCCGCTACTACGACGACCGTTGGCCGTTCGCCATCCTACCGCCGTTAAGCCGCTGATATGACGACTGTTGGCCGTCCGCCATCGTACCGCCGTTAAGCCGCTGCATCCGTCCCGCTGCTGCTACGACGACCGTTGGCCGTCCGCCATCCTACCGCCGTTAAGCCGCTGCTTCTATCCCACCGTTGCTTCCATACCGCCGTACCGATCCGTCCGTTACTCGACCGTCCAACCATCCTGCCGAACCTCCTCTCCTCCAACGACCGTTAGCCGCCGCTCCGCCCCCTCACCATCTTTCGACGGAAAGCTGCTGCCCGCCTAATACCTCCAGCCGCGTGTGCGTGTGTTCGTAACACATAAATATTGTGTATTTATTCATTAGGGGTTGGTGGGACCTTTACTCGACTCTGGATTGACTGAGCGTTACCTCAGCCTTAGACAAAACCCACCTCATAGGCTAAACAAGTGAACAAGTACTTCGGTTGGACATCTAGGAACGCCAGGAAGTATATTTAAAAAAATTGGAATATTTTGAAAAATCGACTTTTGGCCAGCTAGATTGATCAAATAGAGCTTTTGCGTTCTATTGTGAAATTTTGGTGGATGGAGTTAGCAGCTTTTGCAACATCCTCGACTATATATTGGTGTTGAAAATGGTCGGAATCTGATTATATGTACGTCTATTTTCAAAAATGGGAAAAAGTAACAGTGCTTTAACAAATACTGATGAAGTGGTGAAACTTGACGAGAGGATAAAAAAGATGGGATGTACAATATAAATTTATTACAATTTTGTAAAATTAGCGTGAGGCCGCCAGTGGCGTTACTATACCACCTAGGGCAGTGGCAAATTCTTTTGATGGGACCTTATCAATAAAAATCTTCACGCTGCACTCAGTTTAATTGTAATTAACTTCGAGATTTTCAGCTTTCTCAATTACACGTTGTATTTGTCACATTTAAAGGTCATAGGCCTCGTCTTCTAGGGAAGAGAGAATGGTCCGAGACCATGCTAGCACAATGCGGAAACCTGAATACATTTACAATGAAATAAAAATAACAATTTAATTTCAATAAAATGTGTATTAAGAAAACAGTTATTTTTTCGAAATCTATGTTCCGCAAAGTGTTTATAACATCATCAAAGTTTACAAATTGGGCTATAGAATTTTCAATAGACAGAATAGCAAGTTACAAGTTATCTCATAGTGTCTCCTAAGTAGGTTTTTATCAATCTTAGTTTTGAAAATGATCGTTCAGCACTAGCTGTAGTCACAGGAATTGCAAGAAATAACAGTAATCCAATGTATACTTCAGGAAAGCTGCAATACATAAAATGATTTTTTATTATTAATAAATCAGCGAGGTCTCTATTACACGACGACGTTTCTATTTCGTCTCTGCAAGTCGGTAGAAAACTGAGAATTTCACTGGTAAATGGTTCAGATATGTCTTTTTTATATATCTCAACAATTTCTACAGCTTTTTTCAAAAGACCAGTGTCATTTAAAACTTTTAAAGCGGAAGGCTGCCAAACACTGGAAATTGAAACAATTTCATTCATTGGAAAATTTCTGGATATTGGAGATGCTCATCTTCGCAAAGCTCATCAAAATAGCCTTTACCATCCTCTGGCGAGTTTTAGAACATTCAGGTGTGATGGACTATTTTTCTGCTACAGTCGGATCTTGCAATGGAAAACGAATAACATAACAAAATTTTAGTTTTCGATCTTCTTTTTGAGTGAAACAGCTTCATTTCTTTCATCTTATTTGCATTTTAACAGAATGTTTTCGTTAGCGTTTTTTGGACTTCAACAAAATGAAATTTAAAGCAAAAATTACATCATAGCTTCCTTCCCATATAGAAGGGTTTAATGTTATTGAAGTTAAAGACTCACTTTCTTTATCTATATATATAAAATACAAATTATGTATGTGTGTAGGTATAGATCGGGCTGCGTCTTAACGGATCGACCGATCACAACCAAATTTGCACAACCCACTATGAACCTTCCAGGGATGGTCGTAGGCTAAAAATGATTTCGATATATAAAAGAGGCGTGTCACCTACCATACAAATGGAATGTTTGATACAGCATAACTCGGAAGTATTCATGCAAGAACATGGAAATTCAGTAAAGAGTTATATGAGATCAATCCCTAACACCACTAAGAAAATAAGGGGTGATTAAGAAGGGGCGTGGCACATCCCACACAAATGGAATATTTCATACTGCTTATCTCTGGATTTAGTAATGGTAGAATAATGAAAATTGGTAAGGAGCTATATGGCGTTAAGTCCTAACCGCACCAGTAATATTTGGAATTGAAAAAAACAATACAAATGGGATTTTTCAGAACTATGGCTGCCGCAAAACCTTAAGTTATTTCAACACGTAAAGCTTGATTGCAGAGTTGGGTTTGTTATTCCTTTAGTATTTTTTGGGGTTTGTTATCTTTAGGGTTGGTATTTTTGGATTCGTTTGGAGGAACCGGAGAAAAACATTTCTGCTAAATTTTATATTAATCGATGTAAGAGCAAAAAGAGAAATCACTATGTCAGTTGCTTCCTCAGGTACCGCGGATACCCTTTTGTGTGGTGCATGTACAGCTCACTACATTTAAATAATAACTGAAAAAATCTGATACACCGATGTGCAACATAAGCAAATGGTCAGGCCAAAGCGAGTGTGTGGGATGTGTGCACCATGACTCATAAACAGTCACTTCAAGTTTTAGACCGAACCCTTAAAGATTTGAGGTGTAATGCTCATCAAAAGGGCGATGCTTTCCTCGTTCTTTCTAGAACAGTAAATGCGTGCTTTTTGGTCTGTCGATGGCTTTACGTACAAAAATTTACTCTCTTTAGAAATATGAGATCGCATTTTGACGTAAACACTTCAGCAGCAGCTTTTGCTAAACAGCTTCTTGATATTATGGCGAAATTCCTATTTCTTTACTATCAGATTTGATTTCTTTTCCTGCAAGTTTTTCCAAATATTGAATCCATCTTTACAAACTTTAAAAGGCTTCGAGAAAGGACATTTTTGGCACCTTAAAATGAAGATGTTAATATCACTAGAACCGAGACAGCTTATCACTCTATTAACACAGCCGTGGAAGAGTCCCAAGCTGTGCATATCCGGTTGAGTTTCTTAACTCTTTTGAGCCACCAAGAATTCCTCCTCAAGCATTGATCCCTAAAAAAGGGTCAATAATATTTATGCTTCGTTATTTGGATTCTCCGCGCTTATGTAGTGGGACAAGGCTTTTCATCACAAAACTTTTACAAATGTTATTGAAGCAATTTATTTTATCGGAAATTTCGAAAACAAAAAATATTAAAACCAAGGATTCCATTGAAACCGATAGATATGCCTTTTTAATTTTAAATGCCTCAAATTTCCTATCCCTATCAATGAAGCTCAAGGACGGTCAATAGCTGGGATTCAAGGGATTGATAAGCGCAATGCAAACCATTATAGCTTCAGAGCTACCGCAACCCAATTGTCATCATGACCTACGTGAGGGGAATCCTGTTACAAATATGAATGTATCATACAACAAAAGTCATTAGCTGTAGCAGAAATCAATCTTACCAACTCATGTTTCACCCATGGCATACTTTTATAGAAACGCAGGGTAAAACCAACGGGCATAAGTTAGTTAGATATAAGAATTGATAAAATATTCCGTCTTTTGATACTATGCCCCTATATATTATGGTCTTTAGTCGGCTCACTTTGAATTTGGAGCAGAACTTATAAAACTATACTTTTCAAATAAAACTCCATACTCAGATACATTGTCAAAAAATAGTTTTGAGCCTGCGGCCTCTTGGGTCGGGTGTCCGTGGCATTTTGCCAGCCCTGCCACCCTATTGTTACCAAACTGGGGGCCGCCCACATTAAGCAGAATAAATCTTTAAAATTTTGCAAACCGTTAATCAAAGGCCGTTGATACCACTTTGTAATATGACGGATTTATATTCCTTCTGTAATAAAATAAACAACTACAGTTACATTCCCCATTACGGACAGTCCTTATAACCGGACAGCTCCAATAACCGGGCAGATTTTGGGCACACAGGTTTTTCATCCATTTTTTTATACAAATATATGATCCTAATAAACGGACACTCTAATAACCGGACGCGGACAAAGTATTTCAAACCATTTTCATTAAAAATTTCTCATAACCGGACAAAATTCAAAAATATCACAAGCAAGCTTTGTTGTTCATTATAAAAATGAAATAGGTGATTCCCCTTTTAACATGTATGCACAAATTCAAGCCGTGTGTTTCAAATTAAAGGTAGTTTTCCATTCAGTTTGTTAAGTCAGTTGCATGCGAATGGTTGCGTTCAAAGTTCGTAATAATATGGCGCCGAAAAAGAAGGTACTTTCTATTAAAGAAAAAATGGAAATTATTAATGTTTTCGAAAAAGGTAAATTATCAGTACGTAGAGTTGCATAAAGGTAAAGTATAGTGAGCCCAAAAATTGAATGGTAGTAGGTACACGTTTCTTTTGCTTCGAAGGGTTCAATATTGGCAAAACACTAGCTGCTGAAATCAATAAAAATAAAGAAAAAATTCGTTATAAATGGGAATCTGGAATTAATGTTCACCAAAAGCGAAGTTTTCTTAAAGAAGGCGGCTCTGAAATAGATAAGATGTGTTTTTGTTTGGCTCGCTAAGGCTAGAAGTCAAATTATTCCGATTTCCGGTCCCATTTTGAAAGCAAAGGCAACGGAATTGCAGGCAAACTGGGTGTACCTAATTTTAGTGCTTCAGATGGATGGTTAAGTGGCGAATAAGGAATAATATTGCTTTCAAATGCGTATCTGGTGAAGATGCAGATGTAAACCAGGATGGTGTCGAACAATTTAGGAAAAAACTGCCATCTCTGTTGACCCGTTACAAGCCTCAAGACATTTACAACGCAGACGAAAGTGGCTTTTTCTTTCGTGCCTTACCTGATAAAACCCTCGCTCTTAAATTCGAAAAATGCGTGGGCGGTGAACTATCAAAGGAAAGACTCACAAGTTGCTAGCATGGCTGGAGATGTATTTAATCGATATATGTATGTATATGTATTTATATGTAATAATAGAGTATGCAAATATTCGTTACTTCCAAAAATTTCTTATATAAACTATGTACAATATAATTTATATGTGTGGTATATATTTTGTGATTTCATCCCTTATAAGCGGACATCTCCCATAGCCGGACAAAAACACTGCGACGGTGAGTGTCCGGTTATGAGGAATTTCACTGTATTTTCCTGATTTCTCCAGTTTTTTCGCCTCGCGCAACCTAACATTGTCACCGACCAATGATTTACAGGCGGCCTTATTTACAACATACAGAAAGCAAATGTCGACCATATTGGACATCCACGTCGATGGCATAACGCTACCGACTACCAAAAATACTGGGTGTGTTGACCAGGATCTACATTTTGGCTGGCATGCATCTGCAATTGTACCTAGAATCCATAATCAAAACAAAATCTTCAAATCTCTTGCCAACAGCACTTGTGACAAAGATAAAGAGACGCTCATTGCCACTTACAAAGCAACTGGCTGGCCGCTTGCATACTACACGTCTCCGATATGGTCGCCGAGCCTAAAGGAAGAAAATACAGGTCTATGAAAACACCGCTCTCAGATCCGATACGGGCTGTCTTCTTATGTCCCCACAGCACCATCTTCATAGTGAGGCGAGAGTAATCCCCTTTAGGGCGAGAAGTGAAATGCTGAACTAACAGTTTCTGTTGAGTACGCAGAAACCTGAGTATCCCAAAAGACATCTAATTAAAGAAAGCCGCCTTCAGGGTCTTTATAAGTCATATCCGCAAACATTATGAGGAAATGCGGCACCTGAGATCTCAGAAAAAACACAAAATGGTCCTCAGTGATATCACAAAAAGGCGGTGGACCTACATGTCAGGAATTTCCCGGCGAATCCTGTCCTTACAGTTAAATACCCCGAGCTCGCAGAAGAGGAAAACTTTGTTCTTAACCCCATAAGTCGATCAAAAACCTTTTAAATCAATTAATGTTCGTGCCGTTTCTCTTTAAATGTACCCTTAGAGTATATGTAAGAGCACAAATATCGTATATAACGTTCGGTTTCGTCCAAACTTAAGCTTCCTTATTTGTTTTCTATTAAATTCGAAACATACGATCTCATTTTAAAAAAAGTTTCTTCACTTTTGATAAAAATTTCGAAGTACTTGGATGGAGTATACTCGACACGTTTTACTTAGTATGAGTACTAGCGTCGATCCTTTGATCCGAGTATTTTATACGAGAACCGGTATCGATACGTTTTCTAAAACTTCTATCACTACCCATGAGTTACGCAATGATATCCACTTAGACAGCTTTATATTTCGAGGGCGGTATCCTTGGCCGAAAAGTTACTCCCTAACGTTTCGCATAGTCTCTTGTGGACTTTGTAGCTCGGCGGCACGGAAGCGTGAAAAAACATCTGTCAGAAAGTCTAAAGTGACTTCGACGAAGGTATGAATTCGAAGTCGCGGTCTTATAGGTTCTGTGCTGGCATACGGTGTGAGGGTGAGGAGGCGCGGTAGCGACTGGTGATCGGGACTGCTTTGTTTGGAGGCGCCATTTGGCGCGACCGACAATAGGCCAGCACTGATGCTAGTCGTTAAAACTGTGCCACGAGAATCATGGCTATTAATAGACCAGTAATAGTGGTCGTAAGTCACCTTTGTCGACGACGAGTATAAAGAGTTAGCCCAGAACATCTCCTTCTGTGAAACTACGCTTTGCACGAGACATACAGACAAAAGTGTTACCATTTTAAGTATTTGTATTTTTTTTTTGGCAGACGCAGCAGTATCAGTCCCTAGGACCGGGATAAGGTTCGAAGCCTCCCTGGAGTAAGTGAATGAAGGACGTCTTCACCGCAAGGAGCTACTCCTGAAATGTTTCTCCGCTAGAAATTGAGCTGCGTTACATTAAAATGTCCGCCGTTTGTCCTGGCAAGAACCCCGGATCACTGCAGTATATAGGACTGGTTGATGTGGGAGGTACGAGATGGCCAAAACATCGATTTCCTTAAAAACATACGTATACATAACCTTTCGTAAATATAATTTTTTTAACAAAGAAAAGAAGTTATTCAAGGTAAGAAAGCTGCCGTACTGTCGGTATACTATGGATCCTACGCCATCGGCGACGATAAATTAATCGGCGTATACCTCTAATAGGAACCAATCCATTTTTTTCAAGGCCTGTTTTATGCAGATTACCACTGACATTGAATTCAACATAACTCAAACACTAAACTTGTCAAAATTATTCACTATATATATCTAGGCGATCAAAGTGGTGTGGTGGTAGCGTGCTCCGCCTACCACACCGAATGTCTTGGCCTCAATTCCCAGGCAAAGCAACATCATAATTTAGAAACAAACTCTTTTGAATTGGAAACAGGTTTTTCTATACAGATAAAAATATTCAGTCAGTGGAAAACCATTTCAGGTGATGCGCTCAATACTACGTAAAGCAATGCCGAAAGTTATTGCTAATAGCAATAGAGGGTCACTAAGAAAAAAACTAAAGGAAACCCACCCAAAACAAGCATGAGGCAATATTGAAAAACGTTATAACACCCATGATGGCACGATGCTCTGCGTAGTGGAAAAACGTTCCAAGTGGCATTTAAGCATTGCACATAAACACTATTGGCTAAGGGAACTGGACCGAGTATAATTTTATAAAGAAGGAGTATAAGGATATGGTCAATGTTAAAAAGTAAAATGAAAAAAAGAGACGACCATCGACAAATGTGGAAGGTTTAAATAATAAAAACAACAAGGAAGTAATTATATGTGAAAGAATATATAAAAATAGTGACGAAATAACCGAAAACTAAACAACATTTTTGTGGACAGTATAATGATACAAGGTGAAGCTGTTTGAGTATTAATGGATTCCTCAAAATAATTGCCAAACAAAGTTTATATTTACGAAGTATCAACCGAAAATATTGTCGAAGTTGTAAGGAAATTCAAAAAGAAAAATTGGGAAAAAAGTTATTATCTGAGGGCTTAATAAAAGACTCAGTAGAATATATGCCTCATTTTTACCCAAAACTAGTAAACAACAGCCTTCAATCGGGATATGTACCATCTATGGGAACCAGACCACAGCATAGTGATGTGTCGAAATGCTCGATCCAACCGCTGCTAGCATCTCCAAATAAACCACCCTTCTATTTCGTGGTTTCCCAATTGTTTGTATATGGTAGACGACATCACTGATCAGCTTCACAACTTTGTACGGGCCTTCATATCTACACTGAAATTTTGATGGAACACCTTTCCGCCGGTGAGCGTAGTAAAACAGTACCAAATCCCTGTCTCTCATCTTACTACTCATGCACCTGGCTCGTTTTCTCACACTTTGTTGTTTGGACAGTGGACTATTTCGACTACTTGAACCACACGGATTGGCTTTGCATAGTCAATATAGTTTTGAAATTTCACAACGCTAGAAATTGAGCTGCGTTACATTAAAATGTCCGCCGTTTGTCCTGGCAAGAACCCCGGATCACTGCAGTATATAGGACTGGTTGATGTGGGAGGTACGAGATGGCCAAAACATCGATTTCCTTAAAAACATACGTATACATAACCTTTCGTAAATATAATTTTTTTAACAAAGAAAAGAAGTTATTCAAGGTAAGAAAGCTGCCGTACTGTCGGTATACTATGGATCCTACGCCATCGGCGACGATAAATTAATCGGCGTATACCTCTAATAGGAACCAATCCATTTTTTTCAAGGCCTGTTTTATGCAGATTACCACTGACATTGAATTCAACATAACTCAAACACTAAACTTGTCAAAATTATTCACTATATATATCTAGGCGATCAAAGTGGTGTGGTGGTAGCGTGCTCCGCCTACCACACCGAATGTCTTGGCCTCAATTCCCAGGCAAAGCAACATCATAATTTAGAAACAAACTCTTTTGAATTGGAAACAGGTTTTTCTATACAGATAAAAATATTCAGTCAGTGGAAAACCATTTCAGGTGATGCGCTCAATACTACGTAAAGCAATGCCGAAAGTTATTGCTAATAGCAATAGAGGGTCACTAAGAAAAAAACTAAAGGAAACCCACCCAAAACAAGCATGAGGCAATATTGAAAAACGTTATAACACCCATGATGGCACGATGCTCTGCGTAGTGGAAAAACGTTCCAAGTGGCATTTAAGCATTGCACATAAACACTATTGGCTAAGGGAACTGGACCGAGTATAATTTTATAAAGAAGGAGTATAAGGATATGGTCAATGTTAAAAAGTAAAATGAAAAAAAGAGACGACCATCGACAAATGTGGAAGGTTTAAATAATAAAAACAACAAGGAAGTAATTATATGTGAAAGAATATATAAAAATAGTGACGAAATAACCGAAAACTAAACAACATTTTTGTGGACAGTGTAATGATACAAGGTGAAGCTGTTTGAGTATTAATGGATTCCTCAAAATAATTGCCAAACAAAGTTTATATTTACGAAGTATCAACCGAAAATATTGTCGAAGTTGTAAGGAAATTCAAAAAGAAAAATTGGGAAAAAAGTTATTATCTGAGGGCTTAATAAAAGACTCAGTAGAATATATGCCTCATTTTTACCCAAAACTAGTAAACAACAGCCTTCAATCGGGATATGTACCATCTATGGGAACCAGACCACAGCATAGTGATGTGTCGAAATGCTCGATCCAACCGCTGCTAGCATCTCCAAATAAACCACCCTTCTATTTCGTGGTTTCCCAATTGTTTGTATACGGTAGACGACATCACTGATCAGCTTCACAACTTTGTACGGGCCTTCATATCTACACTGAAATTTTGATGGAACACCTTTCCGCCGGTGAGCGTAGTAAAACAGTACCAAATCCCTGTCTCTCATCTTACTACTCATGCACCTGGCTCGTTTTCTCACACTTTGTTGTTTGGACAGTGGACTATTTCGACTACTTGAACCACACGGATTGGCTTTGCATAGTCAATATAGTTTTGAAATTTCACAACAGTAGTGCGCCATGGCTTGAAACCACCCTTGCATTACTTCTGGGGAAATTCTTTCCTTTTAGTGCGTCCATTTGGGTTTGTCAATGCCAGTTTATTTCCCATAGGTAAATTAGATTTCGATTTATGTGTTCCATTCGTTGCACTTATATTTTCCCGGTGTACTGCCTTTGGCTTTTGTGGTCTTTGTCCAATCTACTCCACCAGTACTCGCTTATTGCTGAGCCCCTTCTCAAAATTGAAGTTAAGTGGCACATCATTGTTCTTATATTGCAAAATCCTTCTGTGTATGTCGACCGTGATGCCATATGACTTCATCAACAATCTCTGACACAACACACTTATGTAGAACCGAGCCCTTCCCAATTACGACCTCACATGCCACTTGTCCCTGTACTTGGTTGTACTCGCCAGTGATCATACGAAATCTTGCTCTGTGTAATGGCTTTACTCTCCTATTAACCAATTCAGATCGGATTATGGAATGAGATGCGCCCGTATCTACAGTCAGCAAATGCTCCTTGCTCTCCTACGGTAAGACTGCTCGATTTTCTTTCGATTTT
This sequence comes from Eurosta solidaginis, assembly GCF_040869045.1. Classification (NCBI taxonomy): domain Eukaryota; kingdom Metazoa; phylum Arthropoda; class Insecta; order Diptera; family Tephritidae; genus Eurosta; species Eurosta solidaginis. Next base: position 243,529,847 of record NC_090319.1, read on the forward strand.
TGATACAGATATAATGGGAAATTTAATAGCTGGAGCATATTCCCGCTCCTTGCATCTGGCTTGCTCTAGCTCATCTCTTTCAGCTTTGTGCCTAAGACCACTCAAGTTGTTAGAACCACTAGGGTCGAAGCCGCAATAATTTTAAATGTGATCTGCCTTCCCGCACTTGGAGAACCTGAAGTGTTTTCTCTGAAGGATGGAGTTTTACCTTAAGAGAAGGTGTTTAAGTGATTGGACTTTTCAATTGTAATTCTTGGAACCGATCTTTCAAATCATAAATCTCAGCCTCCATTTTATATTGTCGACCACTGAAACCTCCCTGAACCTGCGTAAGTTTCTCTTCCATACGTGCTTCCAGTTGTAAAGAGATCTGCTATAAGGCCTGTACTGAAATGTGTGATGACATTTCAGATATACGTGCCTCCTGTGCTTCAATGTTTGATGTAATTTGTGATGACATTTCTAACATACGTGTCTCCTGTGCTTCAATCTTAGATGCTATATGTGTCTCTTGTGTTCCATTCTAGAGATGTCATATATGTTTTCTGTTCTTCAAGCTGTAATGACACTGTGGACGTTTGTGCAGATATTGCAGCCAATATCATGCTCAAGTCTGTGCTCACCATTGTCTGGGATATTTCTCTTCCATTTTTCAATCAGTTTGAAAAGAGTGTTCAGCATCCTTGATTCTTTCCGATTCCAATACCTCTCGTAGTCGTGTTTGAAGTTCGGATTTATTGTCGGTTGTATTAAACCCACGTTTCTCTAACTCCTTTTTAAGCTGCTGAATCTTCAATCACTTTACTTGGCCATGTCCCTGTTATCCTCTGGAATTTATTCAATAATTCCTCTTCGGACACCAAATGTAGCGGATTTAGGAAAATTCTTTTTTATTCTGCACTTTCTGTTATAGTTCAAATCGCTGAACTGTTGAATAAGTAGCTCAAATATTCAGTATAGAAACATTTTCCTTATTTTCACTACTTTGGTAGTAGTATCTTACGGCAATTTATTTATTCACGTAATTCTTATTTATCTTATTTATAACATTAATTCTAATTGAAAATTATTTTACCGAAATGTTTTTTTTTTTTGTTTCGAAATGTCCCGAGAAGTTTTAAAAAATCCGGGGACTAAAAGAAAAGTTATGTAATAAATTAAAATTCTCACTTTGCAGAAAATTAATAAAGAACAATAAATCCAACAAAAGTGACGCAAGTCGAACATGTTTTCAAAATGTCCTCAAGTTATTTAAAAAGCAAGTTATCCAAAAGAGGTGCAGCTTTTTTAAAAAAATGCTACATGCCGATTACCCGACATAGTCGCCAAGTCTAAACACCACTCTCAGAACGCTACAGGCCGCCTTCTTATATCCCCAGAACACCACCTACACAATGAGGCGAGAGTAGTGCTGAAGTGAAGTGCTGAACCCAAACACCTCGGCATCCCACCAGACAACTGATCGAAGAGGCCACTCCTCCCAGGGGCTTAAGAAGTCATCTCCGTAAGCATTATGAGGAAATATGGCACCTGAGAACACAGTCGTATGAAGTAAAAAACACACAAACAGGTCCTCAGTGATATCCACAAACAGGCCCCAGACCTCTATGCCAGGAATTGCCCGGCGAACCCAGTTCGTAAAGAAAGCTACCCAGAACTCGCAGAATAGGAACGCACTCTCCCCAGGGAGACGCGCGCCATTCTAGCTCAACATCGAGCCAGACTGTTAGAGGTTAAAGTCTTACCTCTCCAGAATCAACCCCGACATACATAATGTATGTCCTGCTTGCAATGTGTCCCCACGTCACACCAACACTCTTTTTAATTGCAATGTGTAACCAACGCCTCTAAAACCCCTCTCACTCACTGGTCCACCCTTGCTGAAACAGCAAGTTTCCTCGGACCCCTGTTAGAGGATATTGATGACAATTTGTCAGAATTTGATTGAAGAACAAAATGTATTGAATTTATACCGAGATAAAACAAATTTTGAAATAGGGCGTCCTTCAATCAAATTTTGCGGTAGGGCGTTATTCAATAACTTCTAGGTAATGTTTTGCATGCCTAACATGCGTATGTATGTATGTATATTAGGGTGGGTTGATATGTATGGACAAAAGTTACCCGATATCGCGCCTTCGATTTTTCGATAGGATTTGGGCTCAGGAAAAAATAGTTCCACTACGCATACCCAAAAAAATAATTTACGAGCCAGCGAAATTGAATTTTTTTGACTTTTTTTCGACTTTGATTTTTAAGGTTTTTTTCATGACCTATAAAATAATTTTCATACGTATACCCCGTGCGACCCAAAAAACATTTTTTTTTAAACTGTTATCGCCAACGTTTTTAGCGGACATTTTTGGGTCGGGTAGGGTATATATGAAAATTTTACAATCAAGTGAACATTTTTTTATTAGGTCATGAAAAAGCCTTAAAAATCAAAGTCGAAAAAAGTAAAAAAATGAAATTTCGCAGGCTCGAAAATTATATTTTTGGGTTTGCGTAGTGGAACTATTTTTTCCTGAGCCCAAATCCTATCGAAAAATCGATGGCGCGATATCGGTTAATAAATCGCCCCAGTCTAAGGTACATACATACATCAGCTCGTTGTGTAGCAAAAAAGTACGCGGCTTAGTGAAAATGCACTTGTTCAACTCTCCCCTTTGTTCCAAAAAGCATCATACTTCGCTAATAAATATCAGAATTAACAAGTAAGGAAGGCTAAGTTCGGGTGTAACCGAACATTACATACTCAGCTGAGAGCTATGGAGATAAAATAAGGGGAAATCACCATGAGATATCGCCACAAAGGTGGACCAGGAGTGACTCTAGAATTTGTTTGTACGATATGGGTATTAAATGAAAGGTGTTAATAACTATTTTAAAAGGGAGTGGGCCTTAGTTCTATAGGTGGACGGCTTTTCGAGATATCGCCATAAAGGTGGACCAGGGGTGACTCTAGAATTTGCTTGCACGATATGGGTATTAAATGAAAGGTGTTAATGAGTATTTTAAAGGGCGCGGGTCTTAGTTCTATAGGTGGATGTCTTTTCGAGATATCGCCATAAAGGTGGACCAGGGGTGACTCCAGAATTTGTTTGTACGAGATGGGTATCAAATGAAAGGTGTTAATGGGTATTGTAACAAGGAGTGGGCCTTAGTTCTATAGGCGGACGCCTTTTCGAGATATCGCCACAAAGGTGGACCAGGGGTGACTCCAGAATTTGTTTGTACGACACGGGTATCAAATGAAAGGTGTTAATGGGTATTGTAAAAGGGAGTGGGCCTTAGTTCTATAGGTGGACGCCTTTTCGAGATATCTTTAAAAAGGTGGGACAGGGTTGACTCTAGAATGCGTTTGTACAAAATGGGTATCAAACAAAAAGTGATAATGAGTATTTTAAAACGGAGTGGGCCTTTGTTTTATAGGTGGACGCCTTTCGATATATCGCCATAAATGTGGACCAGGGGTGACTGTATAATGTGTTTGTACTATATGGGTATCAAATTAAAGGTATTAATAACGGTTTTAAAAGGGAGTGGTGGTAGTTGTATAGGTATGTGAAGACGTTTTCGAGTTATCGACCAAAATGTGGACCAGGGTGACCCAGAACATCATCTCTCGGGTACCGATAATTTGTTTATATATGTAATACCACGAACAGTATTCCTACCAAGATTCCAAGGGCTTTTGATTTCGCCCTGCAGAACTTTTTCATTTTCTTCTACTTAATATGGTAGGTGTCACACCCATTTTACAAAGGTTTCTTCTAAAGTTATATTTTGCGTCAATAAACCAATCCAATTACCAGGTTTCATCCCTTTTTTCGTATTTGGTGTAGCATTTTTTTTCATTTTTCGTAATTTTCGATAGAGAAAAAGTGGGCGTGCTCATTGTCGGATTTCGGACATTTTTTATACCAATACAAAGTGAGTTCAGATAAGTACGTGAACTGAGTTAAATAAAGATATATCGCTTTTTGCTCAAGTTATCGTGTTAACGGCCGAGCGGAAGGACAGACGGCCGACTGTGTATAAATACTGTGTCTGGCTTCAACCGATTTCGCCCTTTTTCACAGAAAACAGTTACCGTCCTAGAATCTAAGCCCCTACCGAATTTCACAAGGATTGGTAAATTTTTGTTCGACTTATGGCATTAAAAGTATCCTAGACAAATTAAATGAAAATGGGCGGAGCCACGCCCATTTTGAAATTTTCTTTTATTTTTGTATTTTGTTGCACCATATCATTACTGGAGTCGAATGTTGGCATAATTTACTTACATACTGTAAAGATATTAACTTTTTGTTAGAATTTGACTTAAAAATTTTTTTTTAAGTGGGCGTGGTCGTTCTCCGATTTTGCTAATTTTAGTTAGGCATACATATAGTAATAGGAGTAACGTTCCTGCCAAATTTCATCATTATATCTTCAACGACTGCCAAATTACAGCTTGCAAAACTTTTAAATTACCTTGTTTTAAAAGTGGGCGGTGGCACGCCCATTGTCAAAAATTTTACTAATTTTATATTTCACGTCATAAGTTCAACTCACCTACCAAGTTTCATCGCTTTATCCGTATTTGGTAATGAATTATCCCACTTTTTCGATTTTTCGAAATTTTCGATATCGAAAAAGTAGGCGTGGTTATAGTTCGAATCGTTCATTTTAAATAGCGATCTGAGATGAGTGCACAGGAACCTACATACCAAATTTTATCAAGATACCTCAAGATTTACTCAAGTTATCGTGTTAACGGGCGGACGGACGGACATGGCTCAATCAAATTTTTTTTCGATACTGATGATTTTGATATATGGAAGTCTAAAAAAGTAAAAAAATGAAATTTCGCAGGCTCGAAAATTATATTTTTGGGTTTGCGTAGTGGAACTATTTTTTCCTGAGCCCAAATCCTATCGAAAAATCGATGGCGCGATATCGGTTAATAAATCGCCCCAGTCTAAGGTACATACATACATCAGCTCGTTGTGTAGCAAAAAAGTACGCGGCTTAGTGAAAATGCACTTGTTCAACTCTCCCCTTTGTTCCAAAAAGCATCATACTTCGCTAATAAATATCAGAATTAACAAGTAAGGAAGGCTAAGTTCGGGTGTAACCGAACATTACATACTCAGCTGAGAGCTATGGAGATAAAATAAGGGGAAATCACCATGAGATATCGCCATAAAGGTGGACCAGGGGTGACTCTAGAATTTGCTTGCACGATATGGGTATTAAATGAAAGGTGTTAATGAGTATTTTAAAGGGCGCGGGTCTTAGTTCTATAGGTGGATGTCTTTTCGAGATATCGCCATAAAGGTGGACCAGGGGTGACTCCAGAATTTGTTTGTACGATATGGGTATCAAATGAAAGGTGTTAATGGGTATTGTAACAAGGAGTGGGCCTTAGTTCTATAGGCGGACGCCTTTTCGAGATATCGCCACAAAGGTGGACCAGGGGTGACTCCAGAATTTGTTTGTACGACACGGGTATCAAATGAAAGGTGTTAATGGGTATTGTAAAAGGGAGTGGGCCTTAGTTCTATAGGTGGACGCCTTTTCGAGATATCTTTAAAAAGGTGGGACAGGGTTGACTCTAGAATGCGTTTGTAGAAAATGGGTATCAAACAAAAAGTGATAATGAGTATTTTAAAACGGAGTGGGCCTTTGTTTTATAGGTGGACGCCTTTCGATATATCGCCATAAATGTGGACCAGGGGTGACTGTATAATGTGTTTGTACGATATGGGTATCAAATTAAAGGTATTAATAACGGTTTTAAAAGGGAGTGGTGGTAGTTGTATAGGTATGTGAAGACGTTTTCGAGTTATCGACCAAAATGTGGACCAGGGTGACCCAGAACATCATCTCTCGGGTACCGCTAATTTGTTTATATATGTAATACCACGAACAGTATTCCTACCAAGATTCCAAGGGCTTTTGATTTCGCCCTGCAGAACTTTTTCATTTTCTTCTACTTAATATGGTAGGTGTCACACCCATTTTACAAAGGTTTTTTCTAAAGTTATATTTTGCGTCAATAAACCAATCCAATTACCAGGTTTCATCCCTTTTTTCGTATTTGGTGTAGCATTTTTTTCATTTTTCGTAATTTTCGATAGCGAAAAAGTGGGCGTGCTCATTGTCGGATTTCGGACATTTTTTATACCAATACAAAGTGAGTTCAGATAAGTACGTGAACTGAGTTAAATAAAGATATATCGCTTTTTGCTCAAGTTATCGTGTTAACGGCCGAGCGGAAGGACAGACGGCCGACTGTGTATAAATACTGTGTCTGGCTTCAACCGATTTCGCCCTTTTTCACAGAAAACAGTTACCGTCCTAGAATCTAAGCCCCTACCGAATTTCACAAGGATTGGTAAATTTTTGTTCGACTTATGGCATTAAAAGTATCCTAGACAAATTAAATGAAAATGGGCGGAGCCACGCCCATTTTGAAATTTTCTTTTATTTTTGTATTTTGTTGCACCATATCATTACTGGAGGCGAATGTTGCCATAATTTACTTACATACTGTAAAGATATTAACTTTTTGTTAGAATTTGACTTAAAAATTTTTTTTTAAAGTGGGCGTGGTCGTTCTCCGATTTTGCTAATTTTAGTTAGGCATACATATAATAATAGGAGTAACGTTCCTGCCAAATTTCATCATTATATCTTCAACGACTGCCAAATTACAGATTGCAAAACTTTTAAATTACCTTGTTTTAAAAGTGGGCGGTGGCACGCCCATTGTCCAAAATTTTACTAATTTTATATTTCACGTCATAAGTTCAACTCACCTACCAAGTTTCATCGCTTTATCCGTCTTTGGTAATGAATTATCCCACTTTTTCGATTTTTCGAAATTTTCGATATCGAAAAAGTAGGCGTGGTTATAGTTCGAATCGTTCATTTTAAATAGCGATCTGAGATGAGTGCACAGGAACCTACATACCAAATTTTATCAAGATACCTCAAGATTTACTCAAGTTATCGTGTTAACGGGCGGACGGACGGACATGGCTCAATCAAATTTTTTTTCGATACTGATGATTTTGATATATGGAAGTCTATATCTATCTCGATTCCTTTATACTTGCACAGCCAACCGTTATCAATAAAAATTAATATACTCTGTGAGCTCTGCTCAACTGAGTATAAAAATATGGTAAAGAGAGGAAGAGACAGGAAGAGCACGTTTATTATTTTCTTAAGCTACATACATATGTGTTGCTTTGTAACCAATTGACTGTTTTTAAACGGTTTTATTTAGCTTGAGTTGACAGGCCGGCCGTTGGGAACGAATCTTGTAATTGAAATTTCAGTAACTTCCCGATAAGCTACAAGCTTGAAACTTGGAATATACTTCAGAACCCGATGACAATGCAATAATAAGAAAAAAATCGCCGCTAGGTGGCGCAAGGATCGAGATATTCGCAAAATTCGCATTTGTGGTCCGATTTGGCTCATATTTGGAACACATAATACATGCAAGAATATAAATCGACCTGTGATTCCCGATTTGGCTCATATTTGGAACAAATATTGCATACAGTCCAGTAGAAGTGCCATCAAAATATTTTGGAGTTGGAGGTGGGACAAGCATACGTGGCGCAGTCGAGTAAAGTCTTTGGAAGGATTATGTATTGAGGACTTAGGTTGTAACAAAATGTCAGGGAAGAGTCCTTGTAATAATGAGTCACTAAATGAACTAAATAGAATGAGAAATAACAGGCAATTAAATAAAGACTAAAAACTTGAAAATAAAATAATTAAAAAAAATTTTTTAAGTTAAACGGTTTTATTGAAAACAATACTTACATGAAATAATAATAATACGAAAAGCTAGAAAATAATTAGGTAGGTCCTAGGTACTAGTCATCACACTCCTTATCAATCTAGGGCGTTGATCAGACAATTAAATAAAAGCGTTGGGCGCGTGAAATTTCTAAAAATGTGAGGCGTAGCATAACCTGATTAAGGTTCAGTTGGTTTTACTTATGACTATCAATAGAAATATGACGCGTCCAACGCTTTTATTTAATTGTCTGATCAACGCCCTAGATTGATAAGGAGTGTGATGACTAGTACCTAGGACCTACTAATTATTTTCTAGCTTTTCATATTATTATTATTTCATGTAAGTATTGTTTTCAATAAAACCGTTTAACTTAAAAATTTTTTTTAAATTATTTTATTTTGTAGCAAATCAATATCAAAGCAAAACAATTTTGGTTTTGCATTTAATGTGTTTCATATTACAAAAACAAAAAAACAATGCAATGCAGGCGGTATATGCTAAGAGCGAACTGATGTACTCTCTTTAGAGCAAATACACTTGCTTCACAAACGAAGATTTTTTTCTTGGGCCGCTGTAGCTTGTGTTTGGCCACTGAAAAGTCTTATGCTTCCATTTTTGGGGTTTTCACCAACTTTATCTTAAATATAAAGGGCCTTAGTTTGTGAAAATGGAAAAATTAAAAGCGCACGGTGATTATTTGCGCCAATACTTTCTTAAAAAAAAAATTCATTAAAATCGGTTTGGTGCTTCTTGAGGTTAGCCGTTACAAACATTGCCAATATAAGCATTTTTATAAAATTATTAGCAGTCCGTGTGCGACGGTGCTCGCAAAACGGATGTTTATTGTTGTACAAAATAATAACAAATTATACGTGAAATATGTTATTGATAATAGAAAATAGAATTACTCTAAATATACGTATGTGGTATTTATTTAACTCTATAACTGAAAGTACTTCCGAATACACTACATTTTTAGTTTTATTATCTTAAGCTGCTACCTAGTTCGCCTATGTGTTAAACATTCTGCACGGAAGTCAATACCAACATTGTGGAAAGTTTGGCCTTGTGATTTGTTGATTGTGACTACAAACGAAACCTTCACAGGAAATTGTAACCGTTTATATTGGAAAGGCATTTCCGTTGGAATCATAGGTGTGCGGGGTATGAACGATATTTCTCCGGCTTCAGGACCCGTGAAGATCATTGCCTCGAGGATATTGTTATGCATTCGTTTTATTTGAAATCTCGTTCCATTGCATAGAGTTGGTGGCTTGAGGTTACGCAGCAAAATATTTGGAATATCGTTTTTTAACTTCAAATTATGGGGCGGTATGCCAGAGGGATTAAGCGAATTTATAAATTCAATTGGATAGCGTACGGCATTTTCATTGTTTAGAACAGTGTTATTTGATATATACTATTTAACTTCGCCAGGAACTCTATCTAGAATTACGTTATCTATTTCGTCTACAGTCTTATTCCTTGGTGAAATGATAGCCCGTTCGCATAGCTGGATACCTCTTCAATATTTGGGAAAACTTCTCATATTAATTCGCTCACGTTATGCACCACATTCCCAAGCTTTAAATCTACTATAAAGTAGCAGTTCTCAGTGAAAATTTTACCATCTCCAATATCTAATAAAACCTGGGGAAATGTACTCATAGTTCCGTTAGGATGCGCTCTTATGTTTGTTCACAGACACAATTTTTCGAGGTGAATCCATAATAACGATGATTTGAAGCACGATTTAACAATATCAGCTTGAGTTCCTTTCACCACTACTGGCAAAGTCTGACGAAAATCTCCTACAAAAAGGATTGTTGTCCCACCAAAGGGTTTTTTGTTTGATCTTATGTCTTTTAATGTACGATATACTGCTTCAATATGTGCTCGGTTAGTCATTGTACACTCATCCCACACCATAAGAAATGCTTCTTGTATTATTTTAGCCAGTGACCCGTTCATTCGTATGGAGCAAACCGTTTCGTCTTGGAGGGAAACCTTTAAGGGTAATTTCAAAGTGGAGTGGGCTGTTCGACCACCAGTTAAAAGAGTCGCTGCAATTCCCGACGATGCTACAGCCAGCGCCACGTGACCTTTACATCTGGCATATGTGAGAAGAAGATTGAGTAAAAAGTTGTTCCACAACCACCAGGAGCATTTAAGAAAAATGCTTGACCTGTTTTGTTTTCAATGCTTTCAACGACTTTATCATATCTCAGCTGCTGATCCCAAACCATTTTCGATATATTAGCTTGAAGGTAGTCATTTAAATAATTTAAGTCACATGGGCGCCTATTACGAATTGGGGAAGGCAACCCATAACTGGATAGATTTTTTCGCAAAATCCTATTACTTTGTCCTCGATGTCAATGAAACCTTAAAAGAAATGTTAACTACTTATTCAATCATTATCATAATAGTCGTAAAATTTTTTCAAACCTCGGGATCGTTACGCCTTCTGTGTTCATTGAAAAGGAAGTCTTCACAGAAGTCATCCTTGAACGTGTTCCATAATAACTCAGCATTTGACGGCTGACAAAAAACTATTAAAATGGAAAATAACTCTCTTAGCCTAGGCGGCGAATGCAAAAGGGCTGCCTCAGCTATGGCAAAATAAACTCGCGGTGCTAACTTTTCAGTTGCAACTCCAAATTGAGTCTGACTTTATTAACAAATAAAAATCTTAACCTACTTTATACCGCTGCAGTTTACAATTCTGTGTTTTATTTCTGTTTAAGCTAAGTTACTTGTGTGTGTAGGTATGTAGTATGCATTTTAATTTACTTTGTTGATGATTTCGAAGAATATGAAGGGTATGAAATTTAATCCACATATGCAGCTGCACATTTTGGAATGTTAAAAGATGTTTGGGAAGCTAAGTTATTCGCGTAGCTGACAAAGTTAATGGTCAGCAATTTTGGTGGCAAACTGTTGCTTTCCTTAACTCCCCCCTTTGTTAGATGAGGCGTCCCGATTCAAAGATGAATAGTAATTGATCCTTTCCATCATTTGATCAATGGACATTGTTTGTTTTTCCATCGGAATTCGTTCGATATTAACTTTAACTTGGGTGTTTTTTTTTTCCTCGCCGTTTACAAATTATTAAAACTACCAATATCAAAGTGGCGAAGGCTATCAGACCGTAATTCATCATTTTACTCTTTTTGGCTTCATATTTCAGTTCTGTTATTTGCTGTATGTTTCCAATATTTAGTGAGTGTATTTCTTCCATACCTAAATTTTGCATAATTGTTATATTAATTAACCTGACTAGATTTGGCAATAATTGCACTGCGAACGGCTTTCCATCCAACGGTTACATTATCAATTTCATGTTGTAAATTGTAAACAAAACGTACCAAATAACTTCCATTAATAGTAAAGTTGTTAGAACTACAATTGTGATATATAGTTTTATTTTTTGCATTGATTACATAAATGTGGTTTGTATCCATTTCGATTACATGTGATTGGCTGTTATTTTTAAACTTAGAGTGCATTTTACTCTTAAACAAATTTTCAATACATTCGTCTCTATAATCTCTTAATTCCTTTTTTAAAGAAGTATTTCTATATGTAACCTCATTTAGAGATAAAATTTCTTTTTCTTGTATATAAATTTCTGCTTGATTTACATTGGGTAAGGGTTGAATACATATATGTATTACTCCTATATTGCTACAAAAGGCTAGGTACATTCCCAAACATCAGAGTGCCGATATATTTTTTAAACGTTTTTGTTTTTGTATTCAATAACCGAATGTACCTTAATTTAAATTTTTTCTTGTCACACTTATGCTGCTACAATCCCAAAAAATGTATAGGCTGTCTTGTTTTGATTTCGAATTCAAAACACATTGCCAGCAATTTCTATTAGCAATATAGGAGTATTACATATATGATTGAATGTATATTGACTGATAAATTTCCTTTGTAAAACACGGAATCTTTACTAAAATTACAATATTTCTATTCTGAGTAACAATTACAATTTTAATCTTACTTAATTTTTCAAATGTTATATTAAAGTTTAACTATCATCATCCGATATTATATCTCTACTTAGAAGGTTATTTTGACTTGTCATTAGAATTTCTTTTATTCTAACAATGCTAGTTTCAATATACACATAATTTTCCAAAAGCGTTAATATTTTGAAACAATTCTTTGTAATGATTGTTTAAATTATCAGCGATAGTTTTAATTTGATAATTAAATTTTTAGTTAACATTTCTATGCAGATTTAGTTGTTCAATGGCATTATGAGCGTTAACTGCGTTTACTTCTAATTTCCCTTCTATTTCTTGATGATCTACGTCATCCATGACCCCGTAAATATACTTAAGTCCTGTACCTATGAAGTTAACTAATCCTCTTCTCAATTCTATGATGTAAGGCAAGTGTATTTCTCTGAGCTCTAATATGTTTTATTTTAGCCATCAGCAATGAATTAGGCTCTATTTCTTTGAGTGATAGTGCCTCCAAATCGTTAACTACTTCCTTATACATAGTTGTGCTGATTAAATATGTAATTCTGTTATATCTCTCAACCAACCTTACTTTTTCTAGGTTAAGGAGCGAATATCCGTTTCCATGATTAAGATCTATGATTTCAATTTGTGCTGTGAACAGGGGGATTGTCATACAAAGTGCGATTAGGTGTGACATTGAGAACCTAAAAGACATTTAAGATTTGATATTATCCTTATACATAGTTGTGTTGATTAAATATGTAATTCTATTATATCTCTCAACCAACCTTACTTTGTCTAGGTTAAGGAGCGAATATCCATTTCCATGATAAAGATCTATGATTTCAATTTGTGCTGTGATCAGGGGGATTGTCATACAAAGTGCGATTAGGTGTGACATTGAGAACCTAAAAGACCTTTAAGATTTGATATTATCCTTATGTAGTATTCTGTTTTTATTTTTAATCATTACTTTATTTCCTAAATCTTCTTTAACGACTTGTTTCTTTTATCTAGGTTTAAGTTTACTTTGATACTGATTATCGCTTTCGATTATTATTTCATTCTCATCAAATGTTCGCATATGTCTATTTTTATTTCTACTGCTTAACGTTCTCATTTGTGCATCCTTTAGCTTTCTAGGCAAATCGTCATGCTTAACTTTGTCATAAAGAATTTCAAAAAGCTTCCTGTCTGTTACTGAGTGTATTTTTATACTCAGTTGAGCAGAGCTCACAGAGTATATTAACTTTGATTGGATAACGGTTGGTTGTACAGGTATACAGGAATCGAGATAGATATAGACTTCCTTATATCAAAATCATCAGTATCGAAAAAACTTTGATTGAGCGTTGTCCGTCCGTCCGTTAACACGATATCTTGAGTAAATTTTGAGTCATCTTGATGAAATTTCGTATGTAGGTTCCTGGGCGCTCATCTCAGATCGAACGATATCGGACTATAACCACGCCCAGTTTTTCGATATCGAAAATTTCGAAGAATCGAAAAAGTGCGATAATTCATTACCAAAGACGGATAAGCGATGGAACTTGGTAGGTGAATTGAACTTATGACGCAGAATAGAAAATTAGTAAAATTTTGGACAATGGGCGTGGCAGCGCCCACTTTTAAAAGAAGGTAATTTAGAAGTTTTGCAAGCTGTAATTTGGCAGTCGTTGAAGATATCATGATGAAATTTGGCAGGAACGTTACTCCTATTACTATATGTAATACATATACATATATATATATACATATTATGTATGCTTAAAAAAAAATTAGCAAAATCGGAGAACGACCACGCCCAATTTAAAAAAAAAAAATTTAAAGTCAAATTAAAAAAAAAAAAACAAGTTAATATCTTTACAGTATATAAGTAAATTATGTCAGCATTTCACTCCAGTAATGATATGGTGCAACAAAATACAAAAATAAAAGAAAATTTCAATATGGTGTGGCTCCGCCTTTTTCATTTAATTGATCTAGGATACTTTTAATGCCATAAGTCGAACAAAAATTTACCAATCCTTGTGAAATTTGGTAGGGGCTTAGATTCTAAGACGAGAACTGTGTTCTGTGAAAAAAGGCGAAATCGGTAAAAGCCACGCCCAGTTTTTATACACAGTCGGCCGTCTGTCCTTCCGCTCGGCCGTTAACACGATAACTTGAGCAAAAATCGATATATCTTTACTAAACTCAGTTCACGTAATTATCTGCACTCACTTTGTATTGGTATAAAAAATGGCAGAAATCCGAGTATGACCACGCTAACTTTTTCGATATCGCAAATTTTGAAAAATGAAAAAAATGCCTTAATTCTATACCAAATACGAAAAAAAGGATGAAATATGGTAATTGGATTGGTTTTTTGACGCAAAATATAACTTTAGAAAAGAACTTTGTAAAATGGGTGTGACACCTATCATATTAAGTAGAAGAAAATGAAAAAGTTCTGCAGGGCGAAATCAAAAGCCCTTGGAATCTTGACAGGAATACTAAATTAGCGGTACCCGACAGGTGTTGGTCTGGGTCACACTGGTCCACATTTTGCGTCGATATCTCGAAAACGCTTTCACATATACAACTACCACCACTCCCCTTTAAAACCCTCATTAATACCTTTAATATGATACCCATATAGTACAAACACATTATAGAGTCACCCCTGGTCGACCGTTATGGCGATATCCCGAAAAGGCGCAACTAAGGCCCACTCCATTTTAAAATACTCATTATCACATTTCGTTTGATACCCATATTGTACAAACGCATTCTAGGGTCAACCCTGGTTCACCTTTATGGCGATATCTCGAAAAGGCGTCCACCTATAGAACTAAGACCCACGCCCTTTTAAAAAACGCACTAACACCTTTCAGTTGATACCCATATCGTACAAACAAATTCTAGAGTCACCCCTGGTCCACCTTTACGGCGATATCTCGAAAAGGCGTCCACTTATAGAGCTAAGGCCCACGCCCTTTTAAAATACTCATTCACACCTTTCATTTGATACCCATATCGTACAAATAAATTCTAGAGTCACCCCTGGTCCACCTTTATCGCATTATCTCGAAAAGGCGTCGACCGATAGAACTAAGGCCCACTCCCTTTTAAAATACTCATTAACATCTTTCATTTCATACCCATATCGTACAAACAAATTCTAGAGTCAGCGCTGGTCCACCTTTATGGCGATATCCCTAAATGGCGTCCACCTATAGAACTATGGCCCTCTTTAAATACTCTTTAATACCTTCCATTTGATACACATATCATACAAACAAATTCCAAGGTTACCCTAGGTTAATTTTCCTCCATATTGATTTTCCCTTACTTTGTGTCCATAGCTCTCAACTGTAATGTTCGGTTACACCTGAACTTAGCCTTCCTTACTTGTTATATGATTGTACTGCCCTTATTATCACCTCTATATCGTTTATTATTTCAAACGCCTCCCTAATGCATTTTACGATTTCTATTATCGTGGAATATGCCCTTTCCACTTGTCCATTAGTCGTCGAATGCTTTGGATCGCAATATTTTATTTGCATGTGCATTCTTTCTGCGAAAGACTTAAATTGGGCTGAACCAAATCCTGGGTCATCATCACAAGTGATCCTCTTTACCTCTGGGAAGCTTTGCTGCGCTTCCAAAACCTTATCATGTAGATTTGTTTTATCATTTATATGTTTAATCACTAAAAACTTTGAATATGCGTCTATTACGGTTACAAATTTTAAATTTAGTGCGAAAAATATATCAATGTGAACCTGTTCCCCCTCCTTGCTTGGAATAGGCGCCTCCCCTATTGGAATTTCTTTAGGGTGCCTGTCATATTTATTTTTGTTGCAGGTATCACAATTTCTAAAAAATTGTTTAAAATGCCTTTTCATCTCATGCCAGTAGTAGTCCCCTAAAATCTGTTTAATATTTTCCTTATAGTTTCTATGTGCCCTAGGTGAGTTTGCCTTACAATTTTTTCTTGATCTTCTTCGTTAATTACATCTATTGCTACTAGGTCTGTGTGAAAAATTTTCTTAGTTATTCTGTTTCTTAGAATTTGCTTCACTTCATATAAGTATTCTATGCTACAATGAACTCCGGTCAACAGATCACTGTTCAAAATTTCCGATATGAACATTAAAACTTCGGGCCATTCCCTCCCTCCCCATCCCCAAGTTCCATGAGGAGCTTGGGGTCGCCAGAGCCTCGTCTGTTAGTGAAACAGGGTTCGCCGCGGATATGTGAGGTTGACAATTGGGTTTGGGGAAGCTATATATGGCGCAGGCAACCTGAAGGGTTGCGCTACACAGGCCCTTGAATCTGGTATTTTAGTCGCCTCTTACGACAGGCATACCTACCGCGAGAATATTCTGACCCCCTAACCCGCTGGGTCCAAGTCCTTGTATTTTATATGATGTTGAAAGGAATTAAAACTTTTCGTCCAAAAATGATCATTCGTGCTATCTTTGTTCAATACTATTTGCTGGGGAAAAGAATTCAAGGGTTTATTAATCGACCTAATCTGAAAAACATCTAGGCTCTCTGAGTGTGCAGTTTCTGTTAATTCATCGTCTTGCAAATTACTATTATTCAAACACTGTCTAGAGAGGGTATCTGCTATATGATTAGTGCTACCTGGTTTATGACAACCTTTGTTGCATATTCTTCTATTAAGGCGTGCCACCTCTTCATTTTAGAATTGGGGTTTTAGCCAATACTGCGTAAGTCAGTGGCTGGTGGTCAGTATGAATTTCCAAATCCGCCACTTCGTATAAATAGTTTCTCAAATTTTTCAATGCCCATACGATTTCGTATAGCTCTTTTTCATTCGTCGCATAGTGCATCTGTTGTTAAAACAAACTTCTTGTTAAAATTTGGTTGAGTCAACTCCACCTGTTGAATTAACTCATTTTTTAGTTTTTCTATTGCTTTTAATGCCTCCTCATCTAACTCGATTACAACTTTTTTTGATTGATTTTGATAAACTCTTCCGCTTTCCCCTGCTAAATACCTCGTTAGTGGTTTTGTTATGTGTGCATACTTGTGCACAAACTTCCTATAGTAACCCGTCATTCCCAAGAAACTTCTCAACTGCCTCAACGTTTTTGGTACAGGGTAATTTCTTATTGTTTCAATCTTCTTTTCGTCCGTTTTAATAACACCATCGGCTACCTGATAGCCCAAAAATTCCACGCTTGGTTTAAAAAATTCCCATTTATCAAGCGATATCTTCATATGAGCTTTTTACAATGTGTCTATTATTTTAATCAAGTGTTCATAGTGCTCATCAGCGTTGCTAGAGTAAACTATGATGTCGTCTATGTAGACGTGACAAAACCTTCCCACATATGGGAGAAGAATGTTATCCATAGCCCTCTGAAATATTGAAGGAGCATTCCGCAATCCAAAGGGCAACCGAGTAAACCCATATTTGCCATTGTTCACGGAAAATGCCGTTTTTTTCAATATCTTCTGGCTTATCAATATCTGGTGGAAACCAGACTCTAATTCAATTGTAGAAAAGACTTTTGCCTTTCCAAGGTTAGAAAGTATCACATTGCAATCAGGTATTGGTATTTATCCGGTATCGTATTTTCGTTTAATTTTTTGTAATCGATAACCTTTCTCATTTTTTGCTCACCATCTTCATTAGTACTTTTCTTGGGCACCACCCAAATGGCTGAATTATAGGGACTCTTACTTCCTCTTATCATATTTTCCTTTAATATTTTATTTATCTCCCTATTAGCAAATTCATTAGCCGAGAATGGGTAAGGGTACTGCTTACTCCAAACTGGATTATTTGTAGACGTTCTAATTTCTGCGAGTACGTCTGTCCTCAAGGGGCGGATGTATCAATTTTCCCATGTTCATTAAAAATTTAATTTTTAATTTTTCGTACCTTATCCTCGTCATCCCTCAAATTATTTACTTGTCCTAACTCCACTTCGCCAAGTGTATAGAACTTTCCTTTGTGATTATCAATTAAAAGAGTGTTATCCTCAAAATTCAACTGTATTTTCGCATTGCTTAACAAATTCATTCCTACGAGCATGTCGCTTTGTAAATTTTCTAATTCATAAAACCGTGTTAGGTAAATAAAGATATGCGCGTCATAAAACTGGGTGATCCTTGTATAGCCATTGATCATTTTTACGCGTTTTGCGATCTCGAGTCGCTGCCTGTTAGGCAACACTTTTGGTTTACAATAACAATTTGTTGCTCCTGTATCTACCAAAATTTTTAATTTTCTGATTGTTCCTCGTGATTGTCTAAATATGTAAGACAAGGCGCTGCTTTGTCTAAAAATCAGTTTCCTGAATGTTATTAATTCGTTGTTGTTTTTGTTGCGGCTGGTGGCTATTACCAGACCTAAGCTCCTCTTGTGCGTTCGTTCCTGTGTACTAGCATTATTATTAAATTGAGTACTTGCATTATTATTAAATTGAGAATTAGGGTTCTACCTAGGTTGGAAGTTTGTAGGTTGCTTAAATTGGCCTGAGCTATCTACGTCCATAGGCTCTGATTTATTTTCTTGCTACCCAAAATTTTTGTAGCCATTGCTCTGCTGAGGGTCTCGATAGTCGAAACGTAAATTATTCGAATGCTGATTATTTTGTTTAAAATTATTTTTGTTGTTATTATTAGGATTCCTACCACTATTTATTAAGCTTCTGGCCTGACTGAATTCAGAAGCAAACTGAATTCTAATTTGGATAGCCTCCATTTCTTGCATCTTAGCTAGCGCATTAGGCAGATCCCCTGGATTAATTGCCATCAGAATGTTATTTAAAGGATAATTTAATCATGTGATAAAGCTCTAAGTGCATCTTAACGATGTCTTTTGTTATATTCTTTTGTTATTTCAGAGCCAGTACCGTGGTCATGATGGTTTTATTAATCATTAGAGTTAACTGGGAATTCACTTTATTGTAGTATTCTTGTCTGTCTTATTGAATTCAATTCCTGCTCCAATATATGTAGGGGGCGCTCATCGGCGTAAGCAAAATCTAACCGACTGATAATTGTCTCAAAATTTAGAGCAGTGCCATGATTTGTCAGAGTATCATTGGCTTCTTTTGTAATCTTGTTCCTAAGCATAGTCAGGGCTACAAAATATTTTCGACTTCCTTTAATATACAACGAAATCGCATTGTGAGCTGCTTCTCTCCAGCTTACGTAACCTTTGCCGTCGAATTCCGGCAAAGATTTTATTACATCTAAACTTTCATTACAAACAATTGCTTCGGAAATTGTTTGTGTTTCAAATTCCGTGATATTATGTTTAGTTGTCAAATTCCTAATTTGCAATCGTAGTTACTCTAATTCTATTTTTAGATCTTGCCTTTGTTCCGCAATAATCTGAGCTACCGTTTCACTATCAATGCTCATTTTTGCACCTATAAATTATTCACAACACTTCACAATTCACTTAAGACTAAGATTCTTACGTATTTCCCCTCTTTTGGGTACTTGATTGTTTGCTCCTTCTGGCAGGCTCATTTATCCGTTGGAGTTCTTGCGTCCAGTCGTCGCCGAATATTTCAATGTTTTTCGTGGGTAGCCACAGCAAAAATTTCTTGCTTTTGAGTTTGCAATTATTTGATCTTGAGGGATACAGAAGTCTTCTTCCGATCAGTAGACAATGCCGGGGCTCCTTTGTGGGGCGCCAAATAAACTCGTGGTGCTGACTTTTCAGTTGCAACTACAAATTGAGTCTGACTTTATTAACAAATAA
Organism: Eurosta solidaginis; assembly: GCF_040869045.1. Taxonomy (NCBI): domain Eukaryota; kingdom Metazoa; phylum Arthropoda; class Insecta; order Diptera; family Tephritidae; genus Eurosta; species Eurosta solidaginis. Next base: position 243,549,375 of record NC_090319.1, read on the forward strand.
AAATCTTAACCTAAGCTTATGCTTGGTGACAAACTGTTGCTTTCCTTAACTTGGCATTTGTCCAATGGTCGTCGTTTTCCAAAAGTTGTAGTTATCTGCAAGCGGCTTAAAAAGTTGGGAAAACTACACCATTTACAGTCCTAAAGCTTTTAAAAGAGGTAGGACCTCGAATATTGTGAAGCAATAAACGTATATAAAAACATTCCATTTGATTGGGGTGAACATTGTAAAATGTACCAAGCGCCGAATCCTTTTTAATCCTGGGTTACCTTCAGTAGATATTCCGCGCTTCCTTATGGAAAATTTATTATTGATCCACGTATAATAATTCGACACTTCATGATAAAGAAGTGTTTTCGCAAAAGAATCGGTAGCGCATAGTTCAAAAAATGCCATCAACGTAGTTTTATGGGGTTTTTCCAGAATTTGGTGTACATTATCTTCCGAGAAGTACACTCGTTGCCCATCCTCTAAATGCACTGCTAAGCATACAACAGTTGGATATCGCTCATGGATGGGTAAATCAAAAAAACGCCAGAAAGACTCTGAAGTGCTTATATACCGACCGTTGAGATATTTTTGAATCTCATCCGAAGTATTTAAAAAGAAAATGTAGCTTGATCTGCGCCCTTATTAACATATTTGCAAATGTATTTAATAGCTTTAACGGAATGACAGTATTCAACGTTTATATGTGCCGGCAGTATTACCTCCGTTTTCAGGACACCGTCTACGGAATGTTGGGTAGCCATCTTCGCCAGACTGCGTCTCAGCGCTATAAATGCGGGGAAATCTCTTCACACACTTACCATCTGCCATGCATGGGGAAAATATATTATGTTGTCACATGGTCCATGTATCATATTTTTGCACACAATTTCGTGCAGGAATGGGTCATCGCGTTCGCTGGGTATTTCATTGCCATTCTACTGATACCGTGTGGCCCTAACTTCTCCAAATATGCATTTTTTGGTTAAAATAAACATTAGCTTCCTCATTTTTAAATGAAAAACTCTAGCTACAATATTATGGCGATCACATGACTTTGGTGAATCACATGTGAATATTATAAATAAATCAGGGAGTCCATAATTACGTACATATATGTCATCGCGTCTTGTGTTTTTTTCCTGCATATAACGCGCTGAGCCCGTGGCATGTTCAAACAGTATCCGTCTTCTCCTCTCACAAACATGGTCGGATATTGAAGAGGATCATATGCTCGATGTAGTTCAGAGACCCGTTGGAGTTGCCCTGTGTGACAGTGCAATACAATATCTCTAGGCACCTTGTCTTCGTCTATCAAAAGGACGGCTACTTCATTTACTAAAGGTGCATTATATCGTCCTCTGTGATCATTAGCCGATAATTTGTCCGCGTGTATAACTAACCGAAAGCCATTCGCAGACTCGGGCGTGGACATACGTTCTATATTGCACTTAAGGCTTGAAATTAATGAATTATAGATGTGCAATAAATTTTGAAGCATTTCAATAACTTCCACATTTAACGAATGGTTCATGTTTGAGCGAATATATGTTTGGTCAGCTCAGAAATAAAATAAATTTGCAAGTATTTAGCAAGTACATCCGGTTCTGGCAATAATGATACAATGAGGTGGTATACCTGCCCTTGAATTTTGTATGTCGACATGAAATTGTCTTCTCATATCTCATATGTACCAAAAAACGTAATTTGAAATAAGCTATTGTACTTTCTTGCATTATTTAGAAAATGTTTTGATAATGGATGATTACCAAGAATTAGGGACCTTAGCGTATCCGGTGGCTCCTGAAGATTAGAAATAATAACTTTACCTCTCACATAACAAAACCTGGCGCCTCGCTACTCCATTTTTTCGCACCGCAATGTACACAAACTACATTCATTCTTCCTATTTGAAGGTATTTTGAATTAGGATAATCTATATTTGCATGGTAATCAAACGCGTATTTATTGTAAAACAAATAAGTCCGCACCCATTCTTCTACACGATATGAAACAGCCGTTAACATATTGTGCGGTGTTTTCCGGCATAGACTCGTTCGCACTTTCGGCATTTTTCAATTCGTAAAAAACTAACTTTCACTGATCTTAATTATTTTAAGTTATTTTTCAAATGCACACACATCCGCTACATAAACTTTCACAAAAGTAAAAAAATACTTATACGCAAATATTAACTTTCAAACAAACCGAAAATCGTAACGAATTGTCTAAACCTAAATTCATATTTTTTAAATAACAGCTGATAAAGTGACATTATAGTCACTGACATAACGGTTAGACAGCCAAAAAAATTGCAATCCCCATCGCAAGTAAATAAATGCAGGTATGCGATTTATCATCTCCTTTCCCGGCGCTTTTGATTCTTCTCACCTCTGCTGCTTCCCTTAACTCACATTCTCATTCTACTACACCCTCACCTTCACCCTCATATTTGGATTAATATCCCCAAAAATAAGAAATATTCAAATAAAAACGGGTTTGTTTAGATGTAACGGTGTTTGATATCCATAATATATGTATATAAACCTTCTGAGGTTACCCTGGTTCACATTTTCGATATCTCCCAAACCAAATAAGGTAACAAAATTAAATCGTATGAACACATAATGGAGTTATCGTGGTCCAAATTTTGGTGGATATCTCTCAAACTAAGTTGGATATTTAAATTAAATCAACTCTACATTAAAACCCTCGTCTATACCTATCGTTTGATGCCCATATCGCATGACCACATTTAAGCGTTACCCTGGCCCACATTTTGGTTGATATCTCAAAACCGTTTCTAAATCTTTTTTTTAGCCTATAACCATGTCGAGCCACCACCAAATCTATATTCAAAATTTCATCTCAATCTGTTCAGCCGTTCTCGAGCTTTGCGGTCCAGAAAAAAACCGGCTTTCAAAATATATATTAATATATAGAAGATAGATATAGATATAGATATATGGGGATACGGGCATATAGCTCAGAAATGTAAGGAGACTGTAGATAGGTCCAGCCTATGCAGGAAATGCGGCCAGGAAGGTTATAAAGCTCCCGGGCAACGCACAAAATTTGCTTGATGGTTACCTAGCAACGTGTAGTTGTGTGCGTATCGGGCGATGTCGTGCTCACACGTATTTGTTGTCGGCTTCGCGTTGATGAAAATCTAAATTTTTTGATTTTTTCGCTTGACAGCTGGTCTATTTGATCGTGGTGGACGTCGTTAACAAGCACTATTGTGTTAGTTTTGTGAGAACATGCAATGAGCAACTTCGCGGAAGAAAAAGATTTTACGTTGCGGTTTATTGAAACCTAAGAATGCAAAGGTCGGATGGAAAAAAATTGCCAAAAATCAGGTAATTTTCTTAGTGGCTTAAGATTAGCATCTTATTGTATTAAAATTGAATAAGCTACAAAACTGCATACTCGAAAAAATTCTTAGAAGAAAGTTGAAAAATTGAATTCGCAAAATTTACAAGCAATAAAGAATCGTCATCCGATGACATGTTTACATGTATGGTGGCCGGGCAAGCGACAATCACCCGAAACTCACAAAACTACACGTTGCTATGGTAAACATCAAACAAATTTTGTGCGTTGCCCGGCAGCTTAAGGCTGCAAGTTGCGCAAAAGCACCGAAATCCGCGCTATGTGCGGGACAACATTCAGCAGGCAGTTTTAAATGCCCACAACGACAGGGCAGCAAAATTACTATCTCAGGAGGGTATTGCAGCTCAATTTAAACCATTGCGAGGCAGCCCAAGAGCTATTATCCCAAACAGTCTATGAAGGAGGATATGACATAGTGGTACTTTCTGAACAGTACAAAAATCGCCAGGAGCAGGGTTGGCACTCAGATTCGGCAGGGAAAGCCTCAATTTGTGCACCAGGGAAATTTCTCCCACAGGAAAATATGACGCCAACGGTAGCAGGATTCACGTGGGCAAAAATCAACGGTATATACGTCTTCAGTTGCTATGGCCCTCCGAGCATGACCATCGCCGAATTCGAAGACATGATATACGGGATCACCATTGAAGCACGAGGTAAACACCCGCTTTTAGTGTGTGGAGACTTCAATGCATGGTCATCTGTGTGGGGAAGTAGACGAACCAGCGAAAGAGGACCTTCGATACAGGTACCAGACGATCCATTATAGATCTCACCTTCACTAGCAGCGAAACAGCAAGACGAGCAACGTCTACACACACAGCGAGCATAAAGCTATTAGCGTAGAGCTGCTCGAAACTTCACGAACGGTAGCAGCAAGTAGGACAAAGTAGGAAATGGAAACAGCACCTTTTCGACCCACAAATATTTGACATTATCTGGAAGGACGCCATAACGGAAGACCAGTCGGTTCAAATCACTAAGTTGCTATATATGGCATGTGATGCTGCCATGCCCAGAAGTCGAGGAAAAGCACAGCGCACTCCGGTATATTGAGGGAATGACGAAATTGCGAAAGAGCGTAGAAAATGTCACAAAGCATGAAGAATAGCGCAGAGGGTACCCACATCACCACGATATGCGGAGTTACACAGCACCTATGTGGCACAAAGAAAGGCACTTAAAAATGCCATAAAAAAGAGCAAGAAGTTATGCTTTAGGGGGAACTGCTGGATAATGTCGACCTAGACCCTTGGGGATCAGCCTACAGAACTGTGATGGCCAAAGTTAAAGGACCGATATCACAGCAACCTACGTGTCGATACTGATGAATACTATTGTTGAAACACTTTTCCCGGCGCAAGATCGCTGGACTTACTTATCCAAGCGAGGATCTAGAAAGTACGGAAATTCCGCAAATTACAGAGGAAGAGGTGCTGAACGCTGCAAAAAGAGTTGCTGATAACAAACCCCCAGGACCCGACGAAGTACAAAACATAGCCCTTAAAGCCGCGATCACAACTAGGGCTACATTATTTACTGATCTTTTTAATGCCTGTATGCAAGAAGGCGTGTTCCCTCGCCCGTGGAAATGACAAAGACTTGTCCTATTGCTGAAACGTGGTAAACAGCCGGACCAACGATCCTCATATAGGCCACTTTGTATGCTGGATTCCCTAGGGAAGATTTTCGAGCGTATAATTAGTGAGCGCCTACAGCTGACTCTAGAAAGACCAGGTGGCTTATCGAATAGTCAATATGGATTTCGCAAATCAGGATCCACCGTAGATGCAATACAAACAGTCGTCAACATAGCTAGAGAAGCTATCTCTGGAGGCCAAAATAAAAGGAAGTTCTGTGCACTGATTATGTTGGACAATCAAGAATGCTTTTAACACTGCGAACTGGATGCAGATAAAGGCAGCGCTGCAATGCTTCGGCACACCAGCTCACTTACGCAGAATAATAAGCAGCTATCTTAAAGACAGAGTACTCCTTTTTTGACACGGATCAAGGAGCAAAAGAGTACAAAATCACAGGAGGCGTCCCACAGGGATCTGTTCTCGGCCAAACGCTTTGGAATGTAATGTATGACGGGGTGCTAAAGATTGATCTACCAAAAAACACGCAAATTGTGGGATATGCTGATGATATTGCAGTGGTAGTAGTGGCCAAGAAACTGGACCTGCTTCAAGCATTGTGTAATGACGCCGTAGCAAGAATAAAGGAATGGCTGACCAATACGGGACTCGAGTTGGCTTG